>NC_056733.1:1987823054-1987975554 GCF_019279795.1 Protopterus annectens | reverse complement strand
CTGATGGAAGAGACCTGTAAGGAACTCCAAGACAGACGGTAACGGGGCTGTGAAGGGGTCTAAGTTATTATTCTCCGCCCAGATGGAGAAGCATTTCCACTTACGATAGACTTTCCTAGTGGAAGGTTTATGTGCTGCTACGAGAATGGCTTTAACCGTTGAAGAGATTCTGGGAGTCCTGACTAGGGAGTCCTGACTAGGAGTGGAACTGGAGCAGCCACACTGTCAGCTTGAGGTTGTCCAGATTCGGGATCGGGAGATCTAGGGGATGAGCTATTAGATCCGGGAGGGGATCTAGAATCCAAGGTGGATTTACCAGGTGAGACCACAGGTAGGGGAACCACGTTTGACGAGGCCAGAATGGGGCAATGAGGACCATCCTGCTCCCCAACCGACTGGCTTTCTGTATGAGTTTCAGCATCAGGGGCAGAGGAGGATAGGCATAAAGTAGACCGGGGGCCAAGCATGCACCAGAGCTTCTCTCGGGGATTCCCCGACGGGGGGAAATAGAGTGAAGTAACTGTTGCATTTCGTATTTGAGGGAGAGGCGAAGAGATAGCAACAGGGTTGCCCCCACATGGCAAAAATTTGCTTCGCTTCCTGGGGGTTGAGAGACCACTCATAAGGGGAAAGAAGGGTGCGGCTGAGTCTGTCCGCCAGTATGTTGGGCCGTCCCGGAATGTGCGTTGCAATAAGAAAGCGGTTGGTAGAAATCACCCATTCCCACACTCTCATGGCCTCTCGACAAAGAGGATAGGACCTGGTTCCCCCCTGTTTGTTGATGTACCAGACCACTGACATGTTGTCCGTCTGTATCGCAATAGTCCCTACCGGAAGAAGGTTCTGTAGTGCTCGCAACGCCAATAGCACAGCCCTCATCTCCAGGACATTGACATGCAAGGAGGTCTCTGTGTCGTTCCATGTGCCTTGGACTGTCTTGCCTGCGCAATGCCCCCCCCCACCCGAGGCGAGAGGCGTCCGTGGTCACCGTGGCGAGGGGAGGTGGTGTGGAGAAGGGACGTCCCGTATGGAGATCCGGGGATTGGAGCCACCATAAGAGAGCCGTCCTGCACGCCTTGCTGATGTAAATAGGATGGTGCAGGGGGTAACGATGAAACGACCATTGGACTTGAAGGGTCCACTGCAGTACCCTCATGTTCAGACGAGCCAATGGCAGAAGAGTAATTACTGCCGCCATGGAGCCTAGAGCCCTCAGGACCAATCCCGCCGGTGGAGCTGTAGATTGGAGGATGGCCTGTATATGCAGCCTCAGGTTCTGAAGACGTTCCGCAGTCAGAAATGCTAGGAGATTTCTTGTGTCCAATTTGGCCCCTATAAACTCTATCACTTGGGTAGGAGCAAGAGAGGATTTGTTCATGTTGATGGTGATGCCCAGCTGGGGGGCCAGCCGGAGGAAGTAGTCCCTCGCTGAGCAAAGTAGATGCCTTGTCGGGGCGGTCAGGAGCCAGTTGTCCAAGTATGGAAACACCTGCATTCCCTGGAGTCTCAGGTGGGCCGCTATCGCTGCTAATACTTTAGTAAACACCCTGGGGGCTGTGGTGAGACCAAAGGGAAGGACCCTGAACTGGTAGTGACTGGCTCCTAGCCGGAAGCGGAGAAACCTCCTGGATCGTCTGTCCATAAGACTGTGGTAGTACGCATCCTTGAGGTCTATAGAGCACATCCAGTCGTTCTCCAAGTAGGGGGAGACTGGATTGAAAAGTGACCATTCGGAATTTTTTTTTGGTTACTGACAGGTTCAGAAGGGAGAGGTCTAGGACTGGTCTTAAGTCCCCCGTCTTTTTTGGCACCAGAAAGAACCTGGAGTAAAACCCTAATCCGAGCTGGTCTGGGGGGACGGGTTGGATGGCTCCTTCTTCTAGCAGCTGCTGGATCTCTGCAGCTGCTGCCTCCCTCTGACCAGGTGGTACATCGGGGAGGCTTTTGGATCTGGGGACATGAGATATGGGAATTTGGTACCCTCTGGATATGATACGAAGCACCCAGCGATCCGATGTGATGGACTCCCAAGCTGCCAGGTGCTTCGAGAAACACCCCCCGACTGCCTACAGAGTGGAGCAGTTGGGCACTTCCTCAGAGTTGTTGCATGGGTCGATCAGAGAAAGGTTCTCTGGACCCAAAATTCTTCGGGCCCCCTCTGCCTCTAGTGCGGCATCCTCCCTGTCCTCCTCTCCCAAGGAAGGACTGGTTGTCCCGAGCAGGCTGGGAATGTTGCGATTTCCGGAACCACATCTTCTTCTGTCCCTTTTGGTTCTTGGAGAAGGACCTCTGGGGAGCGGAGAAGCGGACTCCGACGGCAGACAACGTCTTCCCGTCCTTTTCGCTCTGGACTAAAGTGTCGCGAACGGTCTTGCCAAATAAGGCAGAACCATCAAAAGGGGCATTCGTAAATGACGCCTTAAAGGGTGCCGCGAAGTCACAATGTCGGAGCCAGGACTGGTGCCTCATGACTAGGCCTGCTCCGCTGGCTCTAGCGGCTCCCTCTGTAGCATGGGACAACAACCGCATAGAGGTATTAGATATCGATCTTAGAGTGGCCATGCGAGTGGAGTACAATTGCTTGTCCGCCGACATGGACTCCGGGGGGGGAAGCAGCGTACTCTTTGATAAGGTCTCGCTGCATCCTTATAACATGTGCCATATAGTTCAGAGAACTTACTGAGAAGGTCGCTGAACTAAAAACCCGCTTCCCCAGGCGATCCATTGAGTGGGACTCTTCGCTCGGTGGATGGACCGAGGGACTCTCCTGAGCTAATTCCCTCTTGGTGGCTCTTGGGCTTCGGCCCGCCGCTTGTGGTGCTTCTCCCTCCTTTTCTCCCTCCTGGCCTCCCTCTCCTCCGGCACTTTAGTGGGAATTTTGAGTCCCGGCCGGGGGGAGGGAGGCAGGAGTGGCCGCCACCGAGGACTGGGGTGGCGCCACGGGAGTACCGGAGGCCGAAGCCGGATCCAGGGGCAAAAGACCCGCCAGGATCAGCTTCAACCTACGGTCTTTCAGTGCCCTGGGGTTGAACCCTGCACAAATAGAACACCCAGAGGAGAGGTGTTCAACCCCAAGGCACCGAACACACCGAGTGTGGCCATCCGCCGGTGAAAGCTTATGACCACACTCGGTGCAATTTGAGAAAATAGGCTTTGGTGCCTCTGACATAGTTTTTTTTAACAACAAAAAAAAGATTTAAAACTAAACTACCTCACACAGACCAGGCCCCAACACACAACAGTCCACACACACTACGCACCAGCGAAGGATTGGGAGGAATTACACTAAAAAGGGAACCTAACCACACACAAACAGTTAACTACAAATAACAAGTGAGAAATAAGTATTTTTTTAACAAAAAACTGTCACTTAACTACCACACACCAGGAGCTCAGGAATCTAGAAGCGTACGCAAGAGCGGCAAACTAGATCTGAGGTCAGTCAGGGTTGGCAGGGGGTTATGGGTAAGGGGAGGAGCTAGGAGCTCGGATCTCTAAGCTATGAATAAGTTGCCGGCTCAGATCTGAGTTCGGATCCAAGACCCAAAGGTTGCCAACAAATGAAGTACCTACTTCAGATACTATTTTATGCATCTACAAAATACTATTTTATAAGAAATCTGATAAATTCAATCTTGAAAAAATGTGTATATATATATATATATATATATATATATATATATATATATATATATATATATATATATATACACATGCACTAAAAGCTGCAAATAATGCACTCAAACATATTCCAAGGAAGCAATAATTTATAAAAAATACATTCATATATGCAAAGAATGCTTGTATTTGATAATGAACAAACCATGCGCAGTTTATACCTACCTAAGTTTTACCCAAAATCTATAGACTGAACCATTACTGTAAGGGGTAACAGTATTACTTCTAAAGCGAGTGCTACAATCTAGACAACTATCATCCATCATATTAATATGCTGAAATCACCTACTCATCGTGGCTTATCTTATATAAAAAGTAGTTAACACTGCAAATTATATCAGCAGTGATCAAGTCCAAGTGCTATGCACTCAATATGTTCACAGCTAACAAATGGTTGCACGCCACAAAATATTAATATAGCACCTTGCAAACTTTTATTCACTCTATACAAATAAATCTATAGGTGGTTATATGACTATCATGCTATAGAGTTTTCGAATAACTCAATTCAACTTTATCACTATAAATATACTATGACTATAATCTATTTGTAAAGTATTAATTTAACTTTTAAATTGTCACATAAATTCTATAACTGAACCATGACATTTATTTTCCACTTAAACGCAAAATGTTTGTCATTTCACACTATATTAATAATAACTATTATGTTACAATTTTATCAATAAAATGGAAATAATGAAAGATTTCTTTATTATTACTTCATAACCTTTACCCTTCTATTTCTAATGACTGGTTTTATTGTAGCTCTTTCATTCAGGACTCTGCCCTTATCCGCCCTTAATCTAATAATCCAGTTAACCTCTTTATTCTCTGTGGCATTTCTAATATTCTCTTCACGTATCCCAGGCCTATACACATCTATTACCTTAAATTTAAAGGTATGTTCTTTACCTTCAATCATTACATGTTTGGCTAAAGCATTATTCTCATAATTAATTCTGTTTTGAAATTTTCTATCGGTCTTACCGACATAGAACGAAGAGCATTTCTGGCAAATAGCCAGATAAACCACATGCATTGTATTACAATCTGCTATAACTTTAAAGTAATGGTTATTTCCTGTATCTGGATGTGTAAAATCCAGGTATCAAGCAGATTTCTGTTAGAAGATCAAAGGTGACAACTTGGGAGGTACACTTCCAAGCAGGGAGATACAATGCTTTTGTAGATAACATATTTGGATGCTTCTGGAATGCCAGAAGTTGATGACATTAGACTTTATCTATTTTACATGGCTCACTATGATTATACTTATTCTTTCCTTTGAAGTTAGATGGATGACAAATCATCACACAGCACAATTAAGATACCTGCAGGGGCCATGGCTAGCTCTGGCACAACTGTCAGCCCATTACTTTTTGTCAAACAACTTCTTGTACTTTCTTTTGTTCAAAACCTAAGCACACTTGTATGCAGTCCCCTTTCAAATGATATGACCGACATTTCCCAAAGTGCCACTCCCTTCATATCAGAAGCAGTCAGGTTCATTGTTATGCAACTGTCTTCAGACATTAAGCTTTCTGTAGTCATTCATTGGCTTACTGTTTTATTTTCTGAATTAATGAGGTTTTGTTCCCTCACTTTAGAGTAACTGCTGCAGTGTTCTCTTTTAATATATAGGGTGGGTGAGCATATATGTGTGTGTGGGGGGGGGGGGGTGAGCATGTGTGCATGCTTGTGTCTGTGTGTTCAGGCGAATGTGTGCGAGTGTAAGCATGTGCGTGTGTGAAAAAAGAAAACAGCAGTTGATTTGGACACAGCAGCCATGCAACACTGTTTTGTAGGGAGCTGGCCACTGCGTAATGGTCATGTGACATTCTGGATCTGTTTTTGGTGTGTGTGTGTATAATTACTACATATATGGAAGTAACAGAACTTTGGAGCAAGTGGACTGACACTGGCTTGAAGCTTTACTTGGGAATAGTGGTATCAGTGCAATGGACTTGCTGCAACATTTGTTGGGTGTCCTGAGTTGACAAGTGCCAATATTTTTTGCACCTTTTAGCTATTACATTTTGGGGAGAAGTCAAAGCCCCATTGTTCTCCAACATGTGCAATGTACGTGTGTGTGTGTGTGTGTGTGTGTGTGTGTGTGTGTCTGCTAGTCAAAGTGTAATAGACAGCAAGATTTGCAGCTGAGGACCGACAAGGTGATGAGCATCACGCCTCATAAGACTGGGTTTGGAGACAAGTGAAGTGACACTGAGCAAACAGATTTGCCCACATTAACCATGTATCATTGTTTTGTGTGTGTGTAGTATAAGAACTACGAAGCAAATCTGTACGGACACCTGCTTGCTGCCCTGCTGAGGGGGGCACTTGTGTAGGTGCAGTGGACTGGCTCCAATAGGCCAAAGCCATTACAGCAGCGTTTTGCAGAGAGGTTGGAAAAAACTCAAAGTTGACTGATACATTTTGCGGGTATGGGTGGCTGTGTTTTTGTGGTGAGTGGAGGTGTGCTTGTGTTATGTGTGATGTGAATGTCATGCATTACGAAATGGACAGATTAAGAGTAAAACTATGCTCTGTGTAGTCCCTAGCGATTTCATCACTGCTTGAGTGATACATACATTGCTTTGTGTTTGTCAGTACATTGTTTGAGAGCCCTGTTTAAAATATGGCATTACTGCTGCAGTTGCTTATAGGTTCAGAGATTAGTAATAGGCTAACTACCCTTATTTGCCATTTTAAGTCTAGCCAACTACCCTGTGTCAAAATCAAACCCTGCACCTTGTGTCTGTAAGGTAAGCACTTGAATTATTATGCCAACCTCCCACCTGCTGGTACTGTTTAAATACAGGTATCTGATTTGGAAGCTTTCTCCAAGAGTCTGTTTCTGAGAGTATGAGAGACATGTTACAGTTATACAACTAACAAAAACTACATTTATTTTACATTTGTTAACCGGCTGTGTCTGACTGAGCCAAGAAGGCCCTTCTTCAGCAGAGGCCCGGGGAGAAAAGCTCCACATAGAAAAATTACAGGTACATTTAGATATTTAGACATGTATACACACAAATTACAATAGACATGTGCTTACGGTGGTATGCTGCACATCAACAGTTACAGTGGAGAGAACAGACAAGAAAATATTAATTTAAAAAGAGAACGAACAAAAAAATATTAATTTTAAAAATAAAGGTAATTAATAGATTTGTTGTGTACAGCTGAAATTTGGAACATAGGTAGAATACATACATAGTACACAGGTACAGTACATACACTGTACACTAGCCAGTGTTTGTGAGTAAGAGTGAAAACTATTATGAAGTACTCTAGGTTTAGTATGTGTACTTTTCACTAGCCTGGGGAGCAGTCATGGCACTGCCAGCTTTGCTTGAGATGTTGCCTAATGAGGTTTTTAAAGGAGGCTTTGGACAATGTGTTTTGTATGCTAGTGGGGAGAGAGTTCCATTTTTTAGCCAGTGAACTACTATACAGTGCGTCTCCAAAACTGTTGTAGCTTTTGGTGACTTCTAGTAGTAGTTTGCTTGATGATCTAAGAGGCCTTTTGGGTGAGTGATGCTGTACTAGGTTTTTGAGGGCAGGACAATTATTGGGGAGGTAATAGATAGAATGACAGAGACAGCTCTGATTGTAGGTTAGGAGGTTGGGCAGTTCATGCCAGTGGAGCTGTCTCAAAGTAGTACAGTGATGAGTTTTATATGTGCAATTTGCAGCAAAGCGGGCAATTCTGTTATAGCAGGCTTCCATTTTGCTTAGTTCAGTTTTGTTGAGATTAGTCAGAATGGGAGATGCATAGAGTAGGGTGGACAGAAGTTGGGAGCGGGCAATGGCTGATCTTGGTAAGAAATAGTTTGATATGGTAGAGTGATCCCAGTTTGGAATGTACTTTAATAGTTATGTTGAGATGACTATCAAATTTTAGGTGGTAGTCTATGGTTATTCCCAATAGCTTAGCCTGTGCCATTGGAGCGATTGGAGTAGCATTTGTGGAGTAGACAGTGAATTGACTGTTATCAGTGTTTTTGTTAGAACTGGTTATAATCATAAGCTGAGTTTTCTTTGGACTGAGGATAAGTTGGGCTTTGGTAAGGTAGTTTTCAACATCAGAGAATGCTAGTCGTGTTGTTTGCAGGAGGGTGGGAATGTTTTGTGCAGCACAGATTAAGGTAGTATCATCTGCATACTGAATGTTAGATGCATGCTGTGTGGAGGTATGGAGGTCATTTGTGTAGATTCTGAATAGTAGTGGTCCTAAGGTAGAACCCTGTGGGACTCCTATAGTTCTTGGCAGCTGAGGAGAGAGAGAATTTTCCCATTTCACAGCTTGGTACCTGTCAGTTAACTAGCTTTGGAACCAGGTAAGAGTAGAATTTGACAGGTGATATTGGTTTAGTTTGTTTAGCAGGATTTGGTGTGAGACTGTGTCAAATGCTTTGGACATATCCAAAAAAAGACTTGACACCTGCAGGCCTTCGTTTTTGGGGTTTACTGTGTCTGTGAAGCAGAGGAGGGCTGTAGTGGTACTATGGTCAGGTCTGAAACCATGTTGAGTAGGTGACAAGATGTTGCTGTCTAGGAGATCATTTAGTACCTGGGTATGGATGCATTTTTCTAGAATTTTGGCCAGGGGGGAGAGTAAAGCAATGGGTCTGTAGTTATTAAGTTCAGTGGAGGTCCCGCCTTTATGTATGGGTGCAACATAGGATATTTTCCAGAGTTTGGGCACATAGTTTTCAACAACTGATCTATTTATGAGAGTGGAGATTGGGGTAGCAATAGCATCTGCTGTGAGTTTCAAGAAATAGCTGGGGAGTAGATCAGCTGCTGTTGATGAGGTTTTTAGTTTGGAGAGCATGCTTTTGATTGAAATGGTGGAAACTGTTTTGAGGGTAAAGCTTGTTTTAGTGTTATTTGTGTTGGGGGGATAGTGAGGTTGGAACTGTCCTGTGATACTAAGGATAGAATCGAGTTCACAAAGTGGGAGTTGAATTGTGTTTCGATAGGAACGTTATAGCGTCTGGGGTGGTTGGTTTGGGGGTAGCTTTTTGAGTGGGTTTTAGTAGCTGGTTTACATTTTTCCAAAATTTTGTGGGGTTGTGTTGGTATTTAGTTTGCAATGCCATATAGCAGGATTTTTTTGTCCAGCCTAATGCATTCTTTTGCATGGTTGCACAGTTCTTGGTACTTATTTAGACTTTGTGTTTATTTGGTTTTTTGATAGTAAAGCCAGGCAGTGTCATTGGACTTGAGGATCTGTTTGGTTTCTTAACTGAGCCAGGGGTTTGTAAAAGTTCTTACCTTGTTTTTGCGCAATGAAGCGACTGTGTCTAGGAGTTGTAGAAATGTTTTGTTGAAGTATGCTACAGCCTGGTCAAGTGGGAGGGTTTTTAGAGGGATCCAGTCACAGTTACACAAGTAAAGTATTGAGGACCTCAGGTGAGAAATTTTTTGTGTTTCTAGTGGACTTGCAGTTAGTGGTTTTGCATATGCTTGTTCTACTACATACAAGGTATATTATGTTGTGGTCACTTAAGGTGTCTGGGAGACTGCTTGGGGGTAAAATGTGGGGTTATTAGTTAGGACTCAGTCAAGGATGGATTCTCTCTTAGATTTTTTATCACATCTAGTTGGATTTTGGACTAGCTGCTGGTAGCCATGGAGATTTATTAGATTACTTGGTGGTTCTGACATACAGGTGCACCAACCTAGGTTGAAATCCCCCAGAACGAGGGTTTCTTGTGAGTATGTGGAAGAACACCAGGATAAGAAGTCTTCAAGGCTAGCAGGTGTATTACCAGGTGGAATACAGATCACAATTGTGGTGATGGCCTTATTAGGGTGAAGTTGTGAGATAAGTATGTCCCAAAGCATATAAAGCGATAGTAAAAGAAAGTACTGGGTCATATCAGAGGCTTGGAAGGTCATTGCTAGGAAGAAACTTAACTGCTTCACAGTTATGTAAAGCTTGACGTTAAATTTATCCTTATACATACAAAGCAAAAATACTATATTTTATGTCTTTGTATAACCTAGTCTGCTCTGATAGTACCGCACAACTCTAACTAAAATTTGTGGTCTGAACTATTTATAATCTACTATGAATGGTCATCTAGCCCCATGATAAACTGCATAGTGTCTAAGAATGTATGTATGCTTAGGTATAACTGTAAAAACTATTAATGTCTGTACTTTGTTCTAGAAATGTATGTATTGTTTATTTATAATTGTAAAATCTTTCATGTCCGTATCTGTTTTGGAGCTTTTCTCCCTGGGCCTCCGCTGAAAATGGGTTCTTGACCCAGTCAGACCTTCTCGGTCACCAAATGTCAATAAATAAATACCATAGTTCAACTTATTCTATAACAGATTAATGAGGCAAAATAAAAACTTGAGCAGCCAGAATGCAATTCAAATACAATATTTTACTGTACATATTTTAAGAAATGGATAGACTGGCCTAAACTCTAGATCAGTGATGGCGAACCAATGACACGCATGTCAAAGGTGACACGTCACGACATTTTGGGTGACACACCAGTGTTCACCAACACCAGAATTACCAAAGAAACTGCTTTTGCATATGTTGCTTGTGTGAAGCACACTGAATTATTCTGTGCCAGGAGCCAGTTCAACAACACTGCTGCAGAGGTAAGGAAGTTATTACCCTCAAAGACTATTTCGGCATACTTTCTTGATACAGTCTGCAAATGGCAGTGCTGACACTGTTTTCTCTTCGTGGTTACACTTCTGCAAAAGGCAAGTAGTCTGGATTTCTAGGAGTGTGCTGTTTTACATTCCTCTCAGCTGTCCCTCTTAATCCCTCCAAAAACCGGCAACTTTTTACACTTAATGACAATAATTTGATTTATAGACTAATTTTACTTCAGAAAATGTATATTAATTCACGCTTTTTTTCCCGTCAGTGTCTCAAAATAATAGTACTAGTAGTTTAAAACTGTCCTTGTCTCTTATTTCTAATTTTCCCCCCGATTCTGTTGAGATTTATCCCTGAAGTATTAACAGCCATGCTGTTTTTAGTTTTATTTATTTACTTGGGGGGGGGGGGGGGGTGACACACAAGCAAAGTCAAGTTGGGCATTTTCCGAATTTCTGACACACCAAACCCAAAAGATTTGCCAATATTGCTAGAATGACGTGTTTTTTTTTTAAATAATTCCTGGAAAATGTTATTCAGAAATGAAGGGACATATTAGGGAACAGTTTTAGTGGCACACCAGGCTGTGACTTATTTAATGTTTGCTGGCATGTAAAGTTGACTAATTAGTTGAATCTAGCCAAGCTGGAAATGGGAAGCTAGCTCACTGAAGGAGGAAAGGTTGGAGGAGTAACTTGGCCAGGAACTGAAACATGCAAAACTGCTCTATGTAAGAAATGTTTTTATCTCAGTAATTTGTTGATACTTTTGCATGCTCCTTTCAGAGAATGTATAGTAAATCAGTAGAAACATTTGTAAAACTCAGTGTAAACCAGTCAATGACATATCTGCAGACTCAAACTTGGCATTTTTTTCCCCCAAGTCTTCAATTCTAAGTGAATGGAAGTCTAATCTGACAACAATTGGTATGGCTAATTATTCTTGCAAACTGTCATTATGGGGCAGATTCAGCATTCCAAAGGAATCCGGATGTCTGCCCCCACGAGGGTAGTCAAGGATAAAAAAATAACTGTTATGCTGCAGGCAACTTTGGGAGGTGCATAATTCATGGCAAGTTAAAAAGTATACGGTTTTTCATCATTTGCCCACAGTGGTCTTTTAAACAGTTTGAAGAACCTCGTATCTCTCACAAAAGTTGGCAAATAAAGGTTTTCATTTTGAGACGAGAAGAATGGCTAGCTTAACCATACCAAAGTAAAAGAAGATTCAGTCTCCGACAACTGCAACTACCTATTTGCTATTTGTTACATGTTCTCATAAAATATGAGTAGCGTTTCTAACTCTTAATTCGAAAAAAAGTTTTTTTGTTTTTTTTTTAATTCAAATAATCATGCCATCAACTTGCTACAGTGACCATAACAAAGGTCTTTTCCTAAGCAAATTATGACAGTAGAGATTTCTGTGCTACATCCTGCCCTGAATAAGCAGGCTTTGTAAGAAAGCACAGCTGTGCAGGAACTTAACATAATTGCAGGTGTTTATGTAAAGCTTTTAACCTTTCTATCTTTAGTTGAAAGGATGCTCTCCCACCTAGACATTAGAAACATACTGTACAAGATATGCCCCTTTTGCCATCTTTAGCTGTTTCTTTCCCCTGTAACTGCAGAATTCTGATGGAAGCCACAGTAAAGATGCTCGAACATGTACAATTATGGCAAGTTCCAAAACAGCTGTATTATGCTCACTGCTGTAGTAGCGATGACTTCTGGGAAGATTCCTAGACTATGGACTACTGGGTGTCTGGCTGTCTGAAAACATGGGCTGCTACAGTCACTGAAGGATGGCTGTGACAAATCCTATCCTAGCTCTAGAGGTAATGTCAAAGTTATAGTGCTTGAAGAGGGTGTTGACAGGTGAACAGGTGGCTGCATAAAACATGGCCTGGGTGCTGACCCTACCTAAAGAAGGCTGTAGTGGCTGTTGTGCGCCCTCATGTATCCTGGTACAGCTCTGCCAAAGGAGGAATACAATAAAGATGCAGTGAGCCAGCCATTTTGAGAGGGTCTACTTTGAAACAGGCCTGCCTTATCTAATCTTTGTAAAGGCAATGAAAATCTGTCTTTCTTACTTCTTTAGTTCTTTCTAGATAAGGTCTCAGCTGCCTACAAACATCCAGGGTAAGTGAAATCTACTCCCTCTTGCTCTGTGGAGTAGGGTGTAACAAGTGGAGATTAATGGCACAATACAGACAGACTTCTGTCATCAACTTGTGTATAAAGATGCAATTGGAGAGAAGGATTTCCATGTCCTTCTGGAAATTGAGAAAATGGTGTCTGCACATAAGCACCTGTAATAGAGAGATTTTTTATCAGATATAATGTCCATAAGGAAGACAGTTTTCCAAGTCAGGCTACTTGAGGGGAAACTGTAGCTGCTGGCTTGAAATGTAAACAGTTTAGATCCACAGTAACACGACTACTTTCTTAGAAGGCTTTAGGCATAAGACTCCCTTTGATGAATTGCTTTATATGAAGCATGGAGCACAGGGGGATTGCAGAATAGGCAGGCAGAGGCAGGAGATGTAAACAATTTCACCGAGAAGGAAGGCAACCCTAATTTGTAATGGTTTGACAGGTATTTGCGAACTAAGGACACTAAAGAGTGGTTAGGGTTCAAAACCTCTCTCTGGGATGAGAGAGAGAATCTATTCCATTCTGCTAAGTATGTTTTCTTTGTATATGGTTTTCAAGCCTCCCTTGGGATTTTAAATGTCCTTAGGAAAACAAATGTGCTTAAAAGGTATGTGCTACATCATTCCAAGCAGTCAGTCCTTAAGAGTCTTGATAAGTTGTACAAGGTAAGTGTTTTGAGTCAACAGGTCTACACACTGTGGCTACAAGCTGGCCCCACCCTTACCATGCTCAGTTGGAGACAGAACCAGTGCTGACTCAGCCAACAAAGGTGCTACTATAAGCATTTCTGGCCTACCCTCCTCTATCTTCTGATTACTGCGAGGTGAAGAGGAATGGGAGGAAAAACTGCAGCGAGTTGGATCCATCCCACTAGATTGAGAAGGTGTTTGTTGCCCAAGCCCCTGCAGTTGGTGCCCTGTTACTGGTCTTTTTTCTGTGGAACCAAAAATGTCTACTTTTGGCACACTCCACCTGTGGACCAAATCCAGAAATTTATCACTGTTCAGCATCCATTCATAAGGGTCTACCTCTGTTCTGCTCAGCTGATCTGCAAGGATATATCAATAGATGGGATGTAAGATGCCCTGTGGGTCAAGCCCAACTCCTGAGCCAAGTTACACGCCTCCACATCCAACCTACACAAGAGATAAAAGCGGCTTTCCTTCCACTTGCTGACATACCATGACAGCTGTCTTGTTCATGAATACTTGTAGGGTTTTCTTGTTGCCAGATCTGCTTGGAAGGATTTAATGGACAAATTACAGTAATCATCTCTTTGATACTAATGACAATTTTCCTCTCATCCTTGTTCCAGGTACCTTGAATATTTTTTATTTATTTCCATTTGTTTACCAGGAAAGTGTGACTGTGCAAGCAAGCCCCGTTTTTAGTGGTGCCCCAGGGAGATAAAAACTCCACAAGAAATAACAGTACATATACAACATACAGAATTACTCAGTAACATTTAGAAGCATTACATAGAAAACTTCACAACTACTTACAGTAGTACTTATACAACAAATAGAATTGGTCAGGTAATATTAGTAACATTACATATAAACTTTCTCTGAGTGGGCCCTCAAAATACATCTAAGGAATTTGTGCCATGTGTCTTGTTTTCTGGGCATGTCAAGAATGGGAAACACTGACTGAGGTTCTCTTTTTCTATTCTCTATGAGAATTCTTTCTTGCTGCAAGGTGGTGGGGGAAGGTGCACTGTAGGGAGTTGGCATGCTGATACCATCTATTCTGCAGGCACTACTGCAGTTTTCTCATATAAATTTTTGCCAAGGGGACTCTCAGGATTGAGGACATCACGTATCCTGGTTCCTGAGGAATTCACAGGCAGTATTCAGATTTTGTTGCTCAAATACAGCACCTTCTCTGAGGGGAGAAATTCCCTTTGATCAGGCAGTGCCCCAAAAACCAGACTTGTTTGGAAGTATTACTTGTGATTTAAGCTGGTTCAAGCAGGCTTCCAAAATCTGGAAGAAGGCCAGTGTGAACTGCAGAAAAGACTGCATCAGCTCATGAGAAGGGGCAAATGTAATGGACCTGGTTCTGCACTAAGAGCCAGTCACTCTGTAAATATACTGGCTGCAACAGATAAACCAAAAGGCAATTAAGTAAACTTGCAGTGCATGTCCCTTGATTTGAATCCAATGTACCGTCAATGATGTCACATATGCTGGTAGGCATCCTTTAAATCTAAAGTAATCATGAAGGCCTGAGGGAAGATGAGAGGCATTTTGAATTTTTGTCACTTTCACAGACTGCTCAGGTTTTCAAAGTTTAAATCTGGTTTCCAATGATTATCTTGTTTTGGGACTAGAAGCAGTGTTAAGTAAAATCCTGTGTCTCCTTCCTGCTCTGGTACTCTCTATATAGCACTCTATCTTAGAATGTCCAGTAGTAAAGGAGCAATTAGTAATTAGATGGCACTGCCTGGGTACTTGGGAATTACTTAACTTTTGTCTTTTTATAAACTGAAGTCTGTATCCCCGCCTCACGATTCTTAGGACCCGGGTACGTACAAATGATCGTCTTCCGTGTTTTCAGAATGGGGTAGTAATGGGGAGAGGTATGGTTAAACAGGGAATAGGCTGGGTGGTATTTAAGGGGAACGGGAGGAGAAGAGCTCTCAAAAGTTATAGATGCTCCACAGTGATGTCTGAGCACTGAGGGCTGCCTAGGCATCCCCTTTTGTCAGTCAGCTATTTTTTTAATTAGTTGGCCTTTCTTCCTCTTAGGTTGTTTGTCTCTGTCTTGCCTCTGATGTAAGTTTCTACTGTACTGCCAGATCATCAGGAAACAACTTTTTCCTCCAGCTTTTTAAACACCTGCTCAAATAAGGGTCCAAGCAGTAGGCCTTTGTCTAATGGGGTGATAAGCCTAAATTTTCAAATGCTTTTGAAGGAGATGTGTTGTTAGCAAAGTGTATGCATGACAGACCCTGTTGATGTCTTCCTGCACGATCCAGCTATTGCATCACAGCCACACATGACAATAGTGCTTACCAGTCTAGGAAGGGAGGTTGTAAAGATCCAGCAGTTTATCTGTCAGAGCCTACAGCTCGTCCACCTGTTCCTCAACTTTGGACAGGAG
Organism: Protopterus annectens; assembly: GCF_019279795.1. Classification (NCBI taxonomy): domain Eukaryota; kingdom Metazoa; phylum Chordata; order Ceratodontiformes; family Protopteridae; genus Protopterus; species Protopterus annectens. Next base: position 1,987,959,972 of record NC_056733.1, on the reverse strand, counting down.
CAAGTCTAGCAATTCAGGGTCGTGAAGGTCAGGGTTGTTTGGAAATATAAACCTTCCTCCTCATATCAGTCAAAAATTCTATTTATCTTGTCCCTGGGGATAAGATTCTTGGTTGGATCACTAGTGGTTTTCATACTACAAATCAAGGACACAAATGCGAGATCAAAAGTTGGGTTCTTGTTCAAGTACTTACAAGAGTATACAACCATGTACAAACATGATTTCTGGTAGCTGGGGGATGGGACTCCAGCTTCAATGATGTGATGGTGAATGCACCTACCTAGTCTTCAATAAGGTGGAAGAGTTAATGGTTTTGGTTCTAGTAAACCCAGAAGCACTCTGTACCTTTTCTGAGTATCACTGAAATTCTCAGCTTCTCACTTGAAAAGATCTTTCAACCTATTGAGGGTATCTCAAAATGAGAAATCCTCTGGTGAAGGAGTCAAGGATAAGGTTTCCTTCAGTGTCTGACATACAAGAGGATAGAGGACACTGGTCTATATAAGCCAATTTGTCGGTCTCCAAGTCAGACGATTCAGATTTCTCAGAGCCGGCTGTTGTTCTCTTCCATTTTAGATAAGGGTAGGTACATCTGACACTGACAGCTGTTCAGATGGTGGCTACAAGTTCTTAAGAGAAAGAAAAGCCCTACAGCATCTTCATCAAATATTGAGAAGAGGCCTGGGGGGGCACCAAATTCATGCCGAGGTAATCCGGTGGACAGGTGAAGTTTAGAAGTCTTGCATCTGCTTTTGAGGGTTGTGGCTGCCATTGAAGTCTGTGGTCACTGGCAGATACCAAAAGCATTGATTTTTTTGAACCACAGACATCCTCACACACCAAAACTGAGGGTATTCCACCCTTGCTCTCGTTTAACCAGTTGTGACCATCAAAATCAGACATCTGTGGGAAAGCATCTGGACTTACTGGCTGCTGAAGGGCTTCAGTTCAGGTGGATGTGCTTTCCTCCGTAAGCACGGTGACCTCTTGAGGGGGGGTCACCAGCGGCCTTGGTTCAATTGTGTGTGTGTGGGCTGAGGGCTGCAAAACTGTCTCACCAGAACAGATGCCTCAGAACTTAAGGAGACACATAATAAGACAGTATGTCATTGACCTCTCAGAGTCCCTTCTTTCAAGGGTGCTTCTCTTCATGTTTCTTACATGGATTGTCTGACACTATGGAGACCCTGGACAAGGTGCACAGCCCTTCCTTGTTTAAACAGTACTGGTAGTCCTCCTCTCATACCAACACAGTAAGGGCAAGAGACAACATGCTTTGTTCCTAAAAAGCAAATACTGAACTGTGAAAATCTTGAAGAGAACTTTATCTTCCATGAGAAATGCAAATATTAAATTTAGAAACTGGCATCTTTCATAATCTCTGAAAATTATTTTACTTTGAATAGGTAATAATGATTATGGGCAGTTCCCCAATGGGGTACTTTTATGTAATAAGGAAATCAGGCCAAACCGATGGCCTGACTATGCTCAAAGCTCACACTGACTTAAGAAGTCTGTCTTTCTCGTATGCGGCAAGTAAGACGAAGAGTGAAAATCTCTGGAAATCAAGCCAGGTATTCAGACTTTTGCTGTAGTAGTCCCAAAGGTAAGAGGAACAACACTGACAACGAACACCAATTAATGGCAAAAATTACATGGGAAACAACTGCAGGAGGGTTGGCAGTTAGTGATGCCACTGTAATTCCAACTTCATCACAACTAAACACAAATGATAAAGACTTGTATGCCACACTCCAGCAAGCAAATAATTTCAGGCAATGTAAATACAGAATAGAATAAAATAAAATTATTCTGATTTCAAAAATTTTGCCACACTTATGTGAACACTGCTGTGTTATTTCTTTACATACAAATGCATACATCATAACAATTAATGCTTGATTCTAGCAAAATGCAAGAGGATACTTACAAATGTATTTGTCCAAGTGCTGCACTTATAAGAAGGAAATGTCTCTTTTCTGGACTCAAAGATCTGTAGTTGAGGCGACTGCTTGAAGATGCTGTGATTAACCTTTGGCAAAAGAAGTACATTTTAAGAACATAGTATACTACATTTAATAAACTATGCACTGAAAGTACGGTCTCATTAGTAACTCAGCCTTACCAATAGATGTTTGAGTAGGATCACTGTTGCAGTAGAATTCCTGGCTAATAGGACATGGCCACAGGTGGATAACCTCCCACCTGGCCCAACTCTCAAAGGTTTGTAGTTGTGTCAACTCATACTGATTCTTCCCTCTAAGCCAGGAAGAATACCTGTAACCAAAACTAGACAGGCAGCCAGTCCATGTCACCTTCTGTTTTCTTTTGCAAGTAAGGAAGAAAGACGTGTTCAGTAAAAAGAAGAGCCCCCAACTCAAGTAATTCTTTTTCATCTTTTCCCCCAAAGGAAAGAGAGGAATACCCCCCTTGTCATATACGGAGGCTCCCACCTGCAGTCTCTAACCCTTCACAGTGAGTGAGGTATGCAGATACCATGCAGGGACAAGCTGCCACTCCTTGTGTGTGTTGGCTGGCTTCTCCTTCACCTAAACCCTAAGATACAGTGCTATCCTCTGCAAGGCATAGTGCCTGCAATGAAAGGTGGGTAGTTGTTACTACTGCAGCAGTGATTCGACTCAAGTATTTGTCAATTTTGGTGAGTTGCTCAAACAACTATACTGTGTTCCTCATATGTATCACTGTTGTAGTAGAATTCCTGACCAATAGAAAGATTCTTAAAGCAGAAACTAATGTGGGAGGTGGAAGACATCAGGGCTAGTGCCTGTAAAGATTCCCCAGTTAGATGAGCCCTACAGGATTAACTTTTCCAAATCATGCTCTGCTTCTGAACTGAATATCTCAAGTTATGGCACTTGGAACAGCTATGAAAGGAGGGCCAAGTGGCTGTTTCACACATGCTTTAAGCATGGAAGGCATATGTGAAAGCTACTGTAGTGTAGTCTGCCTTTATCAGCTCCTTGAAGTCTTTCCAAATCTCAGAGTAGGACACAATACAGTTTTCAAGGCATGTAGAAAAAGTCTGCTGTTTCTATAGGATAAAGTATACAAATACTTGGTCTGTTTACCTTAATTCTTTTGTGTCACCAAAGTAATATCACTAATGCCTATGGATGCCAATGACATGCAAAATTATTTCCCTTTGCTCTCTGGAGTAGGGAAGATATTACACCATACAATTACCCAATTAAGAGAAAGTTCCAAAACCATCCTAGCTCAAAGGAGGGATTAGTTTTAAAGCTGTCTTTATAGAACATTGTGAAAGCCTCCTTGCACATTGGCACATGTATTCTGAAGATTTTGAGCTGTAGTGATGACCACCAAGAAGGCGGTTTTCATGTAAAAATACTTCAGTATGGAAGATGCTTTTGGCTTCAAGGGATCTAGGGTCAGCCTTTCCAGTATGAAGTTTATGTCTGAAGGCAGGAAACAACCCTCCTTGCAAGATGGAAATATAGGACTCCTGTGAGGAAGTGCTTCACTAACAGGTGGGTAACCCAGAGAGAATGTAGTGGGAGAAGCCTGATAAGGTAGATATGTACTTCAATGGAATATATGACCTTACTGTCTGCTGAGGATGGAATCTACTTTTTACATCATATAGAAGATACCTTCTGTACTTTGCCAATTAAGTCTTTCCTTGTGTTTGAGTTCCTGCACTTATTCGTAATTCTCAGGACATTCTCAAACAGCAGAATGTGAGATCATCCAAGGTCACCAGTCTGAGCCCATGCAGGTTTAGGTTTAGTACACTTCAGGACTTCTGCACCATGAAGTGCATTTTTGGCTGCAGGCTGAAGGGTGGCTGCTTTGCTAGCTGCACTGCTTGGAAGGACCAGTGCTCTCTGAACCTGTAAGGAGGCTAACAAAATCATTATGAGTCTCTCAATCCTCATTGATTGCAATACTCTTAGTTACTCAAATAGAGGTAAAGGAAGCTATACATACAGAAAAAAAAAAAAAAAAAGCAATTGTTCTATGATAAGGGGAAATGTCTACTGCCCATGTGCTGCTCCAACAGTCCTGTGAAGAAATGGAGGAGCTCGTACTTTTCTGGAGTGACACTACTTTTAACCTCCTGGAGGCATTTTCTTTAAGTGTCACACAGGATGCAAGCCAGGGTTATACCCAAGGTATCTGCTGTCAGCTTGAGATTAGCTGGGATATAGATTGCCTTGAGGATCATAAACGACTGACCAACTACTCAAAATACTTCAAACTTGCAAAACTAATCTGCAGAGGGGTATAACTGAAACCCCCACCCCTCAGTTTATGCATCCTATAACTACAGTTAGCCATAACACACAACACACCTGGTTTCCAAATTAATCAAAGTCTTTTGTAAATTCTCATTAAGACTAAATAGGAGAATCCTCGTGGTTGGGGCCCACCAATTCTAGACCATGAGATTTCCTAAATGGCTTCCACAAAGCCTCTTCCAAAGTACTGAATGTCAGGGTCTGTTTCTGCTTGGGTGGACAGAAAGGCATGCCCATGTCTCCCCTTATCCAAAAGATTTGCTAGAAAACCTTCTAGGGAACAGAGGATGACTGGCATTCCCTTATCTAATCCTACCTTAACCATTCCTCAATTAGCTTCGTAACTTTAACTTCTCTCCATCATCTCTGCACACTTATTATCCTGTACTGGTTGCACTATATAACTTTCCTCTCCTATTATTATCCCTATTTTAGCTTATATTAAGCACTCTCCCTCTTCATACAAATCCTAATGGCCTCACTACAGAAAACTATATATATAACTCTTTTACTCTTAACTACTATCCTAATTTCTCTATCTATACCCTATGCACTAACCTTCTATGAACATTGTTTTCTGGCTGAACATCACCACCTCCGCCAACAAACAAATTCACATTCTCACACAAACTCCCTCAATCACATAAACATCACCTTCACCTCTATCTACATACTTCCAAAGTATCATAGATTTACCCACATCTCTTATCTCCATAACAAGAAAACCCTGACCTCAACAACATCTTCTATTAGATGGTGATATTCACCCAAACCTTGGCCCCAACATAATTCCCAAAGACCCACAAAACCTAACATCCCATGCTATCCTCACACCAAAAAGACCTTCAAACTAATTCTTGATAGCTGGCTTCAACATCCGTAGCATTAACAAAATTACCCACCTACATTCACTCTTAGAAGTGCATGCATTTGATATCTTCTATATTACAGAAACATGGCTAAAGTCTACAACTCAAAACCAAGAAATTACCCCTCCTGGATATCACATCATGAGATGTGACCACAAAACCAAAAAAGGGGGAGGAGTAGCCATTCTGTATAAATCAGAACTTCAGGTCTCTTCCTTTAATGGGTTACTACCCTTAGATACTAATGCAGAAAACCCTTACTGCTACACTTCAAATCAACAACTCAATCTGTCTACATAATGTGTGCCTATATTCCCCATGGAAATAATATCAATACTCTTGAAAACATCCTTAGCTGCCTTACTACTCACCTACCTCAGGAAACCATTGTCCTAGGTGATTTTAATATAGACTGGGCTACCTATAGCTCCCCAAATCCTATCTCCCACATAAATCTATACGTTTTTTCCCAAATAACTACCTCCCATACTAGAATCCATAAACCAAGTGGTAAGGAAACTACCCTAGAATGGATCCTTATAAACAGACATCCTAATACATATAAATCAGGTACCCTTCCAGATGATATGAGTGACCACGTTCTAACCTATACAATTAAACAAAAAACTCATAGCCCCAATGATCATATTTACAAAACCTCTCACTCTAAAAAACACTTTCATCCAGAGAGCTTCCAAAATGAACTCAAAGCATGTGACTGGTCCCCACTGCATCATCTTCAGCTAGATGAAGCAGTCACCTACTTTAATATTAGATTCCTGCAGGCTCTAGATTACCATGCCCCCTCTCGCTCCAACTGAGTAAGAACCAAAACTGCCCCATGGCTCACAAAACAAACCAGACAAAAGATCCTCCTACGAAATAAAATCTGGGCCAAATGGAGAGACTCTAAAAGCACAACAGACCACCTTCACTTTAAACAACTACGTAATGCAACCAAAAAAGGCATTCTACTAGACAAAAAAATAAATTTTACCTGCACCTCCAACAAACCCATCAGCAAAAGTCACAAAAGTTCTGGTCAAGCATTAACAAACTACTTCAGCTAGGGCATTCTAAAACTCCTGCCCCAACAGGTATCGCCCATACTAACTCTAAACAAGTTGATGATGCCTTCAACAACTACTTCACTGAAGCCATTCAAACTCTAGCTAACACATTACCTCCTATTAGCACTAGCCCATTTAATACCACAAATAGCCCAGTCCCTACCTTCCATTTACAACCAGTACCTACATCCCTCATTTGCACCCTCCTACAAAAACTTAAACCAGGCACCCCTTCTGCTGACTGTCTTCCAGCGGAATACCTGCAGATTGCTGCCACAGCCATTGCCTATCCCATTTCAATCCTTATTAATAGGACAATTACAGAAAGCACAATCCCATCCATATGGAAAGTCTCCCATATCATCCCTCTACATAAAGGTGATGCATCTACTGAACTTTCCAACTTTCGACCAATTGCCTTACTCTCTCCAATAGCTAAAATAATGGAAAAATGTATACACCGACAATTACTAGACCACCTCCTCCAAAATAATTTACTTGCTAACTGCCAACATGGTTTCAGGCCTCACCATAGCACTACTACCGCCCTCCTATCCTTTTCTGACTGTATAAACAAACATCGTAATAACTCCTTCCTCTGCACTATTCATTGACCTTTCAAAAGCATTTGACATGGTTAACCATCACCTACTTATGAACAAACTAAAAGCCCTATCACTTGACCCACAAGCATTACTTTGGTATAAATCCTATCTGGAAAACAGGCACCAAGCAGTGCTGTGGGACAATAATCTTTCTACACCCCTCTCTGTTAACATTGGAGTACCTCAAGGCTCTATTTTAGGCCCTCTTCTCTTTTCAATTTTTATTAATGATCTAAATGCCAAAATTCCTCAAGCCACCTGCATACAATATGCAGATGATTCTACTTTAATATGCACAGCCAAGTCCCTAACCTCTCTCCAGACCCTCACCCAAACAGTATTTAATATTGTTGAAAATTGGTTCATGCAACATTGCCTCCTCCTGAACCCCAAAAAAACAAAATTACTGCTTTTTGCTCCTACCCAAAAAGTCACCACAAATTCACTTCACAGTAACCTCCAACAATGGAACTTGCATATCCCAGATACTACAACTCGTCTCCTGGGTATTACTATTGACCACAACCTTAACTTTGACGATCACATTAATACTACCATAAAATCTGTCAACAAAAAACTAGGCTCTCTTTATACAATCAAACCCTTCCTTACGCCATTAGCTAGAACCACTATTGCCCAGACCCACCTTACCTCTACCTTACTGTATGCTTCAGCCATATATACCAATCTATCCAAAAACAACCTTAACAAACTTGCAACCAGCTACAATAACATAGCTAGATTTGCCACTGGCGCCCCTTTTAGAACCCATGACTTGTCACAACCTTAAACAATTGGGATGGTTAGAACTGCAGACCAACTTCAGTGTCAACAACTTACTATGACCCAAAAAAATCCTTCACCACCCTAATAATATCCCAATCCTCCCTAGCCTTATTACCCCATACAAAAATCTAGCAACACTACGCTCAGCTAATAAACTTCTAGTCGCAACTACTAAACCTAACAACAAAGCTGGGGACTCACTTTTCTCTAATACAGTGGGAAAAATCTGGAACCAGCTTCCAAGTGAACTTTTGACTCTTTCTTCTACACTGCTTTTCAAAAAACACCTTAAAGAATACCTCAAAACACATTGGCTTTGTCCCTGCTCTAACCCTGACTAATATTTCTCTCCCCAATCGTGCTCTCCCCATACTTTGCTAATCTATTGCACTAGGATGCTGACCTGAATTAACCAGTTATTTAACATCTCACTAGTATCTAACAAGTGTCATTTCTTTCTACTTTATAAGAATCTTTACATTAGCTTTCCTTAAAAAAAAAAAAAATGGACTCTCTATAAGTTTTTCCATATTTAGTATCTCAACAATGTTCTACTATTTATTTTACTATTGTATATATTGTATGTTATGTTGTTGCCTATGCTTGGAGCTTTTCTCCCCAGGCCTCTACATATATGGACATATATCGAGTTAGACTAGCCCAGTCAACAAATGTAAAAATAAAATAAATAAATGCGTGTGTTGCTCCCAGCAGACTGGTGTATCATGATGATGAACAAGGTCACAAAACCCAGTGAAGAACTCTCTCACTGGCATGAAGGTTCTCAGGATTTGCTAGTGGAAAAAATCCTCCAGGAAAAACTGCTTTCTCTGAGAAGATAAGTCTGATACACCAGTACGTCTTGGAGGACCCACATGGAGTATCTGAATATGCTGGACATCAGAATGGATTTGTGTACACCGAATAAAAACACCGGACTTTAGTTAGGTAGTTCAGTATGAACTTTAGCCATCTTACATGAATATCAGTGGTTCTCAAGAACTCTGCTTCTGGTGATGAGTACTCAATAAACACTCTGGGAGCAGCACAGTATCCAAACGGCAAGAATGCAGACTGGAAACTGCAATCGCCTGCCTTGAACCTGAATAATCTCCTGTATTCCTTGCACTTGTGCAAATGAAGATGGGCATATTTGAGGTTTAAATGTGATCATGAACAAATTATTCATAAGTAACATCAGAATGGAACTGCAAGAAGATCACTATGAATCTGAGACCCCTTAGGAAAATGTAAAGCTTAGAAAGATCTAGGCTTGACTACCACAGTCTCTCTTGGGTAACAGACACAGGGATACAATCTCAAGCCTTTTGTTCCTGAAGGACCTCATCAAGAACTACCCATTGCAGTAACTGTTGGGAGAAAGAAATGTATAACTCCAGCTGATCTTCTGGGATGAGGGGAATCCCTCAAGAAGGAGACAGAACAAAGAACTCAATCCTGTAACCAGGTGAGACTGTGCTTAGGACCAATTTATCTGAAGTGCTCCTTTGACACATTAACCTTGAAGAAATTCAGCCTGCCATTTGAGAGGAGTAAGAGGAAGGCTAAGGTGGGGATATTATCAAGAGAAGATGAACAAGTTTCTGGCTAAGGCTATTTATTCAAAATGTCAGAATTCTCAATACAGGGTCCCAAAATGTTGGGGGGTGGGGACGACGACCAAATAAATCAGGACTTGTACACACTAAGTCTGAGATTGCTATTTCTCAAAATATTCCCTTTTCTCCCAGGTAGGGTGATCTTGGAGTTGGTCTATATAGTTCAGGGGGGAAGGGGATCATCCCCCTTATCAGGTGGGCATGACTGTTTGCCCACTGCAAAAAAACAAGCATAAAGGAGAAGAGTGATGTTGAATATTCACTTTTCTCCTGTAATTTTTTCTTACTTTTTTTTTGGTATTTCAGGACTTGGCACTGCAAATCCTAACATTTCAATAGGAAGCCCTGGATGAGTCATGCTTGATCAGAGGGACTGTTAATGGGTTCATGCACCAAAACAATAGGGATTCTAAACTCCTCTTCTCTGATTGTGCTACACTTCCACGCTTTTCAGGTTCAGGCAAACATGACTTCAGCTGCTAGTGCATCAGATCTCTGGCACATACCTTAACAGAATGACCTGGTTGTTGCCCCCTCTGAAGGGGTTGGACAGAGGTGGGTAGATGCCAATGACAGAGGCTGGGAAAGCACAGTAACATCTTCAGGTCCATTCGATGCTACATGGGCAGCTTTCTATTTCTTGCTGTCCTTTTTAAAGGTGCCCCCCCCCCTCTCAAATTCCTTGTGGTGGGATCTTTTTGTCAGCTTCTTTAGGGAGTAAGTCAGCTACTGAAGGATGTTCATCAACCTGTATAATGACCTCCATTTTTTTCTGTGTCACCCCCCCCCCCTCGTACAAACAGTGGTCTTTCTACTTAGTGTAAAACCAAAACACATCTGTCCATCAACCATGTGGTGAGATTCTATTAAACAAAATTGTAATGTACAAATGCTTTTTGGGTCAATGCCTCCACAAATATGCCAAAGAAAACAAAGCCACTTTCTCTGAAAATCTTTATCTGTAAACAGGAAAGATTCACACATGGCTTCAGTCAGTTTTTTAAAGGGGAGCTCTGGGACCAACACCAGCCCAAATCCCTATGAACTTTCTCAGAATAAAATGTATACACGTACTAACAAAGAAAAATATGAAGAGGTGGGCCAAAAAAACACACTTATCTGGGACACAGGCATGCATCCTTACATGGGGGAGTAGCTGGCCATCCTGAGACATCTGCAAAGCTCTGGGATTTGGGCCAAGTAGATGGCCAGTTAGGGCCAATTCCACAGGAATTCTTCTGCAACAATGATCCATATGAAATAAGCATAAAATATTAACTTAGTTGGACAAATATATTGTCTGCAAATGCTGAACACAAACAATTGCACATATAACTGACTTAATTACATCAAAATTATGCATTAACTTTTCTAACCAAATATTCTGCCCTGCACTTCTTTATTAAAGTAGCATGTACTCCACTGCAGAATTTTCACGGATCACAACAAACAGTAAATGACAGTTGAACCTGATGAAGTAAAGTCTGGAAAACTGACAGAAATTTTCAAAAGTTCTAGCAGATGAAGTGGCAGGATATACAAAATTAGCCCTACAAACAGAACTAGAAAGAAACCATATGGAAGCAAGAAAGTTGGCTACACTCTTCAAAAAAATGTACTTTGCTTGTGCAACTAAATACAATTTACTAAAATGAGCATTTCTAGTACATATGCAGAAAGAAAATTAATTCAGTTATCACTTTAGTCTCCAAAAACATAAGAAATATACTCGCCACAATACCCGATTTGTAAAGGATTTCTCTGCAGCAGATTACTGAACAACTTCTACTAAAATGTCCAGCTCAGCTACATTTGTCTTCCATTCCCACATGCCCTAACCTAGCATAACAATGCATCAGGCACAAGTTAGGACATTATACCTAGAACCAGATCCCTGTCCATTGTCTGCTAAACAAACAAACAAAACCAAAAAGAGAACACACAGGGAAACAATATCTCCCGAGGGATTGCCAACATCACAACTGCTGGACAGTGGAAGGTTAAAGTACCAACAAAAAGTGGACTCCACAAAGGTCAATAGGTATATTAAGTATGCATCTGTTATACATTGCTGCCCACTGAAATTCTGTGGGCTGTAACACAGATCCTTGGAATAGTGCAACTAAAAATGTGAATGAGGCAATACATACAAAGCTCAGTGATATGCTACCTTGGGGAGTATTCTCCTTACTCGGAGGTACAGTAAAATTAGAGTTAGAAATGTCACAGGAGTACCTGAGGAGGTGCAGCTCCCTATGTTACAGGGTGCATTGGTGGCAAACCTCCATGCAAAAACCCTAATGGTGTTAGGTGCAGATTATGGAATTCACACTTCATCTCATCTTAAACAGTTTATTTTATAAGTGTCAGGAACTCCATGGGCAGCCAGATCTCAAACAGTCAAAACATAAAAGTTCACAGGGCCAAATGCTTAACGTTGAAATGCCACAGAAACACAGTTCAGTAATCAGTCCAAAAGAGTGTGACTATCAACTTACTGCAGAATAAATGTCTGCAATCAAGCCATTCTTGCAGTAAGCACACAAGGCAGCAACATCAAAGTGCCATTAAACAACAGCATTACCCAGTGTCTGGTTTGCCACCCAATGGCAAAACAAATCTATTAACAATCCAGTTTAGAAACAGACTGTTAGGCAAATGTAAGCCCGTCTTCTTGAAACAAAGGAGATTAGTAACTGTTCTGCCTTCATGAAGTTATATGCATTCTCCTGAGGAAGAATTAGAGCTAGAAGCGCACATCCATAGTATGACAGGCTTTTTTCTCTTAGTTTTGCTGGCAAAAAGAAAATGAATGCACTGTCTTATGGACAAATGTGCTACCACCTTCTGGAAGAAATCTAGGGTGGTACTAGTGAGACACTAGATCCTTGTGAAGAAGTAAAGTCAACCCCCACCAAAAAAAAAAAAAAAAGTGTCTGAAGCTCTTGGATCTTGCTAGTAGTAGTAATGCTTGATGGCTAAAAGCCTGAAACTACAACCTTCTTGGCAACAAGTGTGTGTGTGTGTGTGTGTGTGTGTGTGTGTGTGTGTGTGTGTGTGTGTGTGTGTGTGTGTGTGTGTGTGGGGTTCAAAAAATAAGCTCTGCTAAGATTTCTCCATCATTTACGCTGAAGATAAGAACTAATACTTTGTTGAAGCACTTTTTGATTTAATTACAGCATTCGGTCTTTTTGGGTACACACCTGTCATTAATTAAAGAGACTCTGATTAACCCCAAATAAAGTTCAGCTGTCCTAGTAGGATTTTCCTGACATTTACTCAGTTGCCTGCTACAACAAAAGCCATGGTTCACAGAGAGCTTACAAAGCATCAAAGGGATCTCATTGTTGAAAGGTATCAGCCAGGAGAACGGTACAAAATCTTTTCAACAGCATTGGATATACCATGGAATACAGTGAAGACAGTCATCAAAAAGCGGAGAAAATATGGGTAAACAGTGACGTTGCAAAGAACTGGACGTCCCTCCAAAATTGATGCAAAGACAAGATGAAAGCTGGCCAGGGAGGATGCCAAGAGACCTAAAGAAACACTGAAGGAGCTGCAGGAATTTCTGGCAAATACTGGTTGTGTACTACATGTGACAACAATCTCCCGTATTTTCCATAGGTCTGGACTATGGGGTAGGGCTGCAAGACAGAAGTCTTTTTCTTACACAGAAAAACATTCAGGCCTGGCTAAAATTTGCAAAATCAATACATAAAGACTCCCAAAAGCATGTGGGAAAATGTCTTGGTCTGATGAGACCAAGGCTGAACTTTCTGGCCACAAGCATTCATAAAATCAACATAAGACTGACTTCACCAGAAGTAATAGAATGGCCTAGCCAGAGCTCAGACCTAAATCCAATAGAAAATCTGTGGAGTGACCTGGAGGGCTGTGCACAAGAGATGCCCTCACAATCTGACAGATTTGGAGCGCTTTTGCAAGCAAGAGTGGACAAATATTGCCAAGTCAAGATGTGCCATGCTGATAGACTCCTACCCAAGAAGGCTGAATGTGTAATTAAATGAAACGGTGCTTCAACAAAGTATTAGTTTAAGGGTGTGTACACTTGTGCAACCAGCTTAATGCACATTTTTAATTTTTTTATATTTTTTCCCCTAACAGATTTGTTTGTTTTTCAATTGAAGTGTACAGGTTATAGGTCACATTAAAGATGGAAAAAGTTTTGAAATTATTTATTGTGGTCTCGTTTTTTATATCACAAAAACCTGGCATTTTAACAGGGTGTGTACATTTTTTATATCCACTGTAGTACTGTGTGACCTCACAGTCCATTCCAATCCTGTCCCATGATGAGAGTAACAGAGATGCAACAGGCAACCTACTTAGAAACTGTTTGAAGACTCTTTCTTTCCTTCATGGATGCAAAGGAAACAAACAGCTGATTTGAGGTTCTGATTAATTTGGCTTACATTTATGTTGATAATATTTTCATGTCAGAGGACCAAGAAGCTCAAGCATAGGGCACCAACACCCAGGCCTCCACTGTAGATGCCTGGACTACAGGCAATGGGCAAATCCCTATCCATCCATTCTCCCTCTCAGTCTACTCCCCAGGAATGGATATCTTTGTCTTAGGGGTTCTTCATTCAAAACCTGCAACAAACTACAGCTCAACCCTTGATGTCTGTAGTCCCCATTGCCAAGAGGAGTGAAAGAGGATAGCATTTATTCCCGATGAACACCACCAAAAGACATTCTCCAAGACTAAGAGCACTATTGAAGTACATAAACTGCATTTTCTGAAATGATAAAGGTGACTTCAATCACATGCATCCAAGAGAGGGCATGTGCTCTGGTCTCCTGGTTCAGAAGGAAGTTCCTGATTTTTAGGCTTTACAAGAGGCCTTCAATTCTTAAGATACAAAACTAGAAGCTTCAAAAGTGCCTCACTGTAAGCTGTGCCTTTGAGCCAAGCAGGAAATCAAATGCAATCTTCAACCAGATATCTTGCAATCAGATGCAATTTCAACCAGATTTCTAACTGCCCTTTACTTGCATCATTTTCTGACCGCTTCTTAATGGGAAGAGAGTAGGGATGAAGTAGATGTCAAGGCAGTATGACTCAAACGGTTGCGTCCATTGCAATTTAAACAGCTTTCAAAGTGACCATCCCTTCTTCCAAGTATTTTTGATGTAAACTCTTGGCAGACCCTACAACTCAAAGTATCACGTTCTGCGCCTAAACAAACTATTACACACACTGTGAAATCTGTGTGATGTCTGTCTACTGCAACATCTGCCTTCTTTCTTAGGGTAGACACGCACGAGAATATCTTACTGGGTGTGTCCAACCCTACTAAACTACAAAGAAACCACCATCAGTAACAAAACACAATAAATGATCATAGAAATTCCCCATTAATAGAATTCCGTCATACATCACCAAAATGAATGAATACAAAAAGTGGTTATCAGAAGAGAGGAAATATTTTACTGTTTAATGATATTCCCAACTCTAACCAAAAAATGGTGTGGAACTCAAAGCATATATTTATGGGAAAATAATTTCATGGTACAAACAAACTAAAAGAATAGAACAAAGATACAATTAAAGTTAAAAGAGAAAATAAAAAAAAAAAGATGAAGATAAGTCTGGACAGAATAAAGATCAGATAAGAAAGTTGAATAAGTATAATAAACTGTTGTCTCATAAAACTGAGTTAGCTCAAGACAGCATTCTATACAAGTTCTCCAAACAAATCAAGAAGAAATGTGGCAGTGTGGAGGATGTAATGTTCACTTCCTAAATTATATTATACACTTAGTTTACTTAATAAAAATCAAACTGTAAAATATAACTGTAAAATACGTGCAAAAAATCAAACAGAAAATAGTAGGTAATTCACAGTTGAGTTAAAACTGGAATATCCTTTATTGAAACACACAAATAAGCGATCCTAGCTGAGTATAATGAAAAGCATCAAAAACATTCCTTATATAAAGATCAGAGGAGTTTAGAAAGGACTGGGTAAGCAATTCACAGACAGACACTGGGGGATATATGTACATCTCCCAAACATGCAACAAAGTCTAGAAGATTTAGGATCTTTACCTGGAAATGTTTACAGAGGTATTTTTATACCCCAAATACACTCCAAAGAATTTTTCCTCAGGTGGACAGGAAATGTTGGAGGTGTGACGGGGAAGAAAGAGGAGGTTGGGAACATTTTTTTGGGAATCTTATGGGTTGGCAGACTTTAAAGATTCCCTGCGGACTGCTCTGTCGGGGATTGACTAGAAAGATTATTTTTTTTAAGCTATGATACAGAATCGGAATTGCCTAGACATAGTGAAGCCTTGCTGAGTCTAATTATGGTGGCTGCCAAAAAAGTAATTACTAGAAAATGGAAATCAAAATCTAAAGCAACTTTACTAGAAGTAGTGAATATAGTAACAGAGATAAAACAACTGGAATTGGAATCTTTAGAAAATGAAGGAGCAAACTACACAGGAAAAAATGGGAATTGTAGGAACAATATATGCAGAAAAGGAACATGGAGCGGGCGGCGCAGTGGTGCAGTGGTTAATGCTGTCACCTCACAGCAAGAGGTTCTCTGGTTCGATTCTCGGCTGGGGTGCCTTCTGTGCGGAGTTTGCATGTTCTCCCTGCGTTCACGTGGGTTTCCTCCAGGTACTCCGGTTTCCTCCCACATTCTAAAGACATGCTTCTGGAGCATTTCTCCCCGGGCCGCCGCTGAAAACAGGATCTGTGGAACCTAGTCGGACTTTCCCGGTCAATAAATGTTAAATAAATAAATAAAAAGAAGGCAGGATTTGAATGAGCTGTATAATGCTACTGACAATGACTGGTAAGAGTATAAGTGATGTATAATGTTTGCAACTGCAGTTGTTTCAATGGTGTATGTGATGCATAATGTTTGCAATTAAAGTGGTGTCAATGTTTTTTTTTCATTTATATAAATGTTAGATTGCCTATGTCATATGTGATAATTTAATAAAGATGATTTTTTTTATTAAAAAAAAAATTCCAAACTAAGTTTTCAATTTTAACACATTCTACATTACTTGAGATTTCTGAATGGATACTGATGCTATCTGAAATTACTTATGAACATTGTGAATTTAACAATTTAACCGTGAAAATTTATCAAATGTTAGCTAAAGATTATTCAAACTTAGATAATTTTTGGAATTTCTTTTCTAAAGAATTTCCTATGACTTTTACTAATCAAAATAAAATTCAGCTTCTTTCCTCTATTAAAAATACATCATTGACCCCTTACTGGAGTATATTTACTTGGAAATAGTTATTCAGATCTTTAATAGCCCCTGCTAGACTTGCTAAAATGACAAAAGATAATTTAGCTGGCTGCTGAAGATGTAATAAGCAAATTAAAGCTAATCGGTCATGTATGTTTTTGGAATGTCACGATTCAAAATTTTTTGATAAAAATGCAAGATTTCTTTAAAGCACTTTGGAATGATACATTTACTTTAACAAAATAAATGGTTCTCTTCAATGTTCTAAGGAAAAGATAAACTTAAAAAAAAAAAAAAAAAACTTTCCCTTGTCCATGCCTACCTTCTTCTTTCCATCCTCTATGCCTCCCCAATTTTAACTAATCGACAATTCTCTCTTAAGGCCAAGCATGAACTAACCTATAATAAAATTGCTAGGTTCGCTGCTAATTAACCCTACTACTCTCATCACTGCCTTTCTTTAAGAACTCTTCACTGGCTTGAACTCCCCCATCTTCTCTTACTCTCTCAACTTTCACTGATTCACTCCATTCTTAATAGACCCTCCTTCGGCCCAGCCATCTCTTCCCTTATATCCCTTTACACCCCATCTCACTCTCTACCGGGTTTCTCTTAGCTAACCACAAGCCTAATAAAGTAATAGGACATCACTTATATAGCTACTCAGTTGCGCTAGCAGGGAACAAACTCCCACTTGAACATTAGAAATAATTCCCATACTCATATCTTCAAAAAGTTTAAAAGAAAATATACAAAACTCATGGATCTGTGCATGCCAAAACCCATCATAACTTCTGCAGCTACTATTTACTGTCTACTAACCTCTTCTTACTCTACTCATCTTATCTACTATACTTCTCTTTCTTCTTTTTCCCTTCCTTCAGACTTAAACTTCTCTATAACTTATTTCTTTCTTCTATGCCTATCTTATAATTTCCATGTTACTACCTTTTACTTCTTCCCAACCTGAGTCCCACCTCTTACTGTACTTTTTGCTCTAATTATGTCTAAGTTTTTTTTACTTTGATTTTAAGCTGCACTTTGTGTATTTTATAAAAAGAAGTTATGTTCTTACCATAACGTTCCATGTGAGTTGTTCATCTCGCCTTCATACTTAAACATGGGTTCGGAGCCGATCCATCGGCTCCGAGTCAGTCACTTCCATTAGCTGAAGATCTCAGAGTAGCTCGAGGCCAGGTCCTTATTCCATGATGCTCTCTGTCCTCCTTCAGATCTAGTTTGCTGATCCAAGCATATAACAGATATAACACAAACTCCAACCGGAGTAAAAAGTCACAGAACAAGACCAACCAGACAACAAGTCTACTCGTTCTTCAAGAACCTGGAGGGGGAAGGTGGATGGGAATGTAAGAATAAAGGCGAGATGAACAACTCACATGGAACGTTATGGTAAGAACATAACTTCTTTATGTGAAGTTGCTCAATCTCGCCATTCATTCTTACACATGGATAGCGTCCCAAACACCCTAATCCTGGGTGGCTCCAGGGAGTATATTCCTGAGGAAAGTGGAACCAAAGGAAGCCCTGTCCCTGGAGGCCCTGTCCACTCTGTAATGAGTGATAAACGTATGCGGCTTAGACCAAGTGGCAGCTGCATATATAGTGTCCAAAGGCAATCGAGCCGCAGAAGTGGAAACAGCCTAGTGGAATGTGCTTTCATGCCATGCTCTAATGGTTAGTTTGCTGAGGAGTATGTAAATTTAACGCAGTCAGTTAACCATTTGGAAAGGGTAACTTTAGACACTAGTAGCCCTTTCTTAGTGTCAGCATGAGAGACAAAGAGTAGTTCAGATTTCCTAAATTCCTTTGTTCTGTCCAAACAGAATCTCAATGGTCTGTGAACATCAAGTTTATGCAACATGTTCTCCAACTTGTTAGAATGGTTACTGAAAAAGGCTGGAAGTTCGACAGTTTGATTCAGGTTAGTTTCGGAACACACCTTTGGAAGGAATGAAGGATTAGTCCTCAGTGATACTCTGTCAGGGTGAAACACCAAATATGGGGGTTTGAAAGACAGGGCTTGAAGCTCGGACACTCTACATGCTGAGGTAATGGTTATCAAGAAAACAGTTTTCCAAGAGAGGAACTTTAAATGAGAGGATGATGCAGGCTCAAAGGGAGGAAGAATAATTTGTGACAGCACAAAATTTAGATTCCAGGAAGTAACAGGTTGTCTAACAGGTGGCCTAAGATGAATGGTACCCTTTAAGAAGGCTCTACATAATCTGAAAGACATTAAATTAGAACATTCAGCTCAGAGGTGAAAATTCGAAATTGCAGCCAACTGAACTCTTATAGTGGCAGCTGCAGCACCTTTATGAAAAAGCTTACATAGGAATTCCAGAATATTAGCAATCGGGGCAACGTAAGGATCAATGTTATTCTGGGAGGCCAAAAAAGCAAATCGCTTCCATTTGCTGGCATACAACTTTCTAGTGGAAGCTTTATGTGAAGATACAAGAATATGCTGTCCCTCTGAAGAAAAATCGTGTGACCTGGCTAAGTTGGGAATTGGAGCAGCCAAGCTGTTGGTCTGAGGGAACAAAGGGAGGGATGGAGGGCCCCTGACGAATGTGTCAGCAGATTTGGAACTGGATCCAGAATCCAAGGTTCCTCTAACTGATAAAGTCGAAGGAAGGGAAACCAAATCTGTCGAGGCCAAAAAGGGGCTATTAAGATTACAGTCCTTCTCAGGACTTTGGCTTTCTGTAAGAATTTCGGAATCAGGGGAGTAGGTGGAAAAGCATATAGGAGTCCCTGGGGCCAATCGTGTACGAGCCCTTGGGCTGTCCCCTGGTGGGGGATTCAGGGCAAAGTATCTTCTGCATTTGGCATTCATATGGGATGCAAACAGGTCGCAGCAAGGCTGGCCCCATCTGCGGAAAATCATCTCCGGAACCTCGTCTTTGAGAGACCACTCGTGCGGTAACAGAATTGCTCTGCTCAGTTTGTCTGCGATCATGTTGGATTTCCCTGGGATATGCGTTGCTATCAGAAAGCGCCCAATGGATACCACTCACTGCCAAATTCTCAAGGCCTCTCGACAGAGAGGGTAAGACTTGGTTCCCCCTTGCTTGTTGATGTACCAGACCACAGACATGTTGTCCGTCTGTACTGCAATCGTCCCCAGAGGAAGAGAGTTGTAGAAGTGCTGCAACGCCAAAAACACTGCTCTCAGCTCCAGAACACTGATGTGCAACTGTGACTCTGTTTCCAACCAAGTGCCTTGGGCTGTTTTTCCCTGAAAAAGCCCCCCCCCCCACCCTATCAAAGAAGTGTCTGTGGTCACTGTGGCTAACGGTGGGGGAGAGACAAATGGTCGACCTACTGTAACCTGGTGGCTGGTCAAACACCAGCGAAGATCCTTCCTGCAAAGAGTCTGTAATCATTATTAAGAATGACATCGGAAGTTGTTGGTAAGACCACTGGGTGAAGAGTAACCATTGAAGAATCCTCATGTGCATATGTCCCAGAGGAACTGCTATGAGCGTAGCTGCCATGGTACCTAGTAGTTTCAATACTTGAGGGGCTGGTACTTCTTTTCTCTGCAAAATGTCTGATACCTGGTTTTGAAGAGTGCCGATTCTGTCCAGAGGCAATTTTACCGTGGCAGTGGTGGTGTCTAATTCTGCTCTGATAAAGGAGATACGCTGCAATGGCGACAACGCAGACTTGTCGAAATTTATAGTTACGCCTAACTGAGAGCAGAGATTGAGAAAGTGATCCCTGGACAGAATTAGCTGGTGCCTGGAGAAGGCGGAAAGGAGCCAGTTGCCCAGGTACGGAAACACTCTGAATCCTAGACACATCAGGTGAGCCGTAACCACTGCCATGCATTTGGTAAACACTCTGGGGATTGTTGTGAGGCCAAAGGGCAGTGCTCGGAATTGGTAGTGACTGGCTTCCAGCCGGAAACGCAAATGATCTCTGGATGGTCTGGCCATATTGATATGATAGTACACATCCTTGAGATCTATAGAGCACATCCAATCGCCCATTCCAAGGGATGGGAGGTTCAACTGAAGCGTGACCATCTGGAACTTCTCCTTCTTTACGAATGTGCTGAGTTTGCTGAGGTCCAAGATGGGCCTCCAGTCCCCTGTCTTCTTTGGAACTAAAAAGAATTTGGAGTAAGTTCCGGATCCTATCTGGTCTTCTGGGACTGGCTGGATGACTCTTTTTCCTGCAGCCTCTGGATTTCTATGGCTGCTTGATCCCTGAGACTGGGTGGAACGTCTGGGATTTTCTTTTGAGCAGGTGGGGTTTCTAAGAAAGGGATGATGTAACCTCTTGTAACAATGCTTTGTACCCAAGAATCTTTTGTAATTCCTCGCCAGGCATCCAGATATAAACAAGCGACCCCTGACTGCCTCCAGAGTAGGATAGTCAGGCCTCATTTCAGGAGCGTTGGTAGGGCTTACCAAAGAACTGATCCCAGTCGCCTGTTTTTGCGGACCCCCCCTGCCATATGGGCAGCGTCTTCCATTATTACCCCTCCTCTGTCCCTGGAGGGGGGGGAAGGTTCATTACGTGTGTTCTGGAAAGCTCCTTGGGACTTACGGTACCACATTTTTCCACCTTGGGTATGGTCTAGTAAG
The DNA here is from genome assembly GCF_019279795.1 of Protopterus annectens. Taxonomy (NCBI): domain Eukaryota; kingdom Metazoa; phylum Chordata; order Ceratodontiformes; family Protopteridae; genus Protopterus; species Protopterus annectens. The sequence goes on along the minus strand of NC_056733.1, from coordinate 1,987,938,876 downwards.
GGTGGAAAAATGGACTCCTACGGCAGATAGTCTCTTTCCGTCTTGCTCACACCTAGTGAGAGTCTCCTTGACTCTGGGCCTGAAAAGAGACGAGCCATCGAATGGGGTATTAACGAAAGAAGACTTGAAGGCTTCTGCAAAGGAGCATAAGCGCATCCAGGAATATCTCCGAAGAGCTATTACTGAACCCGTTGCTCGACTCGAATCACCGGCTGGCATGGGAAATGAGCCGGATGGACGAATTAACGGTATTAAGCTGGGCTGTCACCTTCTCAGAGACACCTTCATCTGTACTTACTACCCTGCAGAGTATCTCTGAGCTTTGTTAGGAGATCTCTTTGAAGACGGGTAAAATGAGTCAAGTAGTTGAGCGACTGCTTAGCAAATGTCTCAGAACTAAAGATGTGCTTCCAGTACTTGTCCATAGTCCTGGAATCTCTATTAGGAGGATGGACAGTAGAAGAGGTTTCAGACATCTTTCTTGGTGGCCGCCACCACCACCATGGCATCAAACAGCACTCCCTTAATGAGGAACATCTTATCTTTGGGGGAGGTGATAAACTTGTTGGGCCTTCGAGGGACAGGTTCCATAGCATCGGGAGACTCCCACGCCCTTCGAGCAACTGATTCTATTAGTTAATCAAAGGGCGGAGTCACCCTGGAAGTGGATGGTTGAGAGCCAAAGGCCTTCAGGAGCACTGACTCATCCTCAGTAATGCTAATGGACTGCCACTCACCACTCTGCTTAAGGACCTCCAGGATATCAGCAAAGGAGATATCCTCTGAGGGAGAACGTGGGGACCCTTCTGACTCCTCTAAGTTGGTGTCTGTGTCAGAGACTCCTGTGGGGAGTCTAAATGCCTCCTCTTGCAAAGTTTCTTCCTGGGAATATCATCAGAGGGGGCTTCTGGTGAGGTCTCAGTAGAACATGGGTCACCCAATGGGGTTACCTGAGGCTCTGGGTCTCGATGCTTCATGGGGACCTGCGATGTAGAGGCAGAAAGCAGCACTTTAAGGGAGGAGGGCCCCGATGACGTGCGAGTCTTGGACAACATAACCCTTCTCATAGCATTGAAGGCTCCACTTCTCCGACCCGAGGAAGCCGCCGGTTCCGAAGAAGAAGGCAACCTCCCGGGCACCGAGACAGTGGGCTCCGACCCAGAGGAAGGAGCCAAATTCATCCGCAGCGACGCTCCAAGAGGAAGGGTCTGAACTGATGCATCGGTTCGACTCCCCCTCCACCCCCTGGAGCCGACCAGAGAGCATCGGCTCCCAGACTCTTCAAACAGCACCGAAGAAGTCAGGGTTGATGAAGCCGATAGCACTGGAACAGGCCTCGGCTCCGAAGGCTCCACAATCATCAGAGCCCCATCCCCTGGCTCTGAAGGCCAAGCTCGGCTAGGAGGAGGAGTAGTCATAGCAGGTGTGATGGTCTTCGGCTCTGAACCCGGTTGGGTCAAAGCCGATAATAATTTGGCTAGTGCCGGGTTCTCAAGAAGCCTCTGCACCACCCGGTCCACATCCACATCGGAGAGGTTTCACGAAGAACGAGTCAAACGAACTGAAGAAGCCACTGACTGAAGAATGGGAGACCTTAAGGTCTCTGAGACTGGCTCCAAAACTGAGGACCGGCTCCGAAACAATGGCTTGGTGCACGGCTCTGAAGACTGCGGAGCCAGCGACCGCACCTCCACAACAAGGCTCGAAGCCAATGACTTGGGCTCCGAGGAAGCTTTGGAGGACTTTGACCCCTTCGACGACTTGGAAGTCTGGTCAGCCTTGTCCAAGGACTCCTGAAAATCTGGCTTCAGCAAGCCTCTATCCACCAGCTTTCTTTTTCGTTCAACCAAAACCCGGCTACTAAAAGAGATCATCAGAAATAATGATGGGAGAAATGAACAGAAATTCAAACAACAATGCAACTAGACCCAAAGAAGGGGCCGCACATCTAGAGTTATACCAGCAACTGCCTTTTTTGTTACAGGCCAGGAAAGTACAGTTGTGTGCCTACCATAAATGTAGATGTTCGAGTGTATTCACTGTTGCAGTCATTACACTTGGGTTATCCTGCTGGCAGGCTACCTGCAGTCGGCCTGAATTCCAAAGTCCTGGTCCGGCGTCGGTTGCTGTCTCCTCTTCCCTGACGTCAGTGCGCCAGGGGTATAAAAGATGCAGCCGCCATTTTCTTCAGTTTTTCTTGCCTCAGATGTCAGGTGCCCCCAAAAGGGTAGGCTAAAAAACATTGCTTATAAACACATGCAAATACACCACATGGGTTGTATAGGATAGAGAAGTACAGATAAGTCCCAGCAAAGAAAGGGGGATGGTGGGTGGGTAACCTGGACTGCAACAGTGAATATATTCTAACATCTACATTTATGGTAGGTACACAACTGTACTATGTTCATCGTGTTTCACTGTTGCAGTCATTACACTTGGGTTGAATCCCAAAGCTGAGGTTGGGCGGCTGGGTCTAAATAGAATTAGGATTGGCTATAAGGCCCTGCAGAACTGCAGTGGCAAAGCCTGCTCTGGATTTAGAGTAAAGAGGTAAGTGGTAGTGCTTAGTAAAAGTGTGCACTAAAGTCCAAGTTGCAGCCTCCAAAATATCCTTGGTTGGTACTCCTCTGAGGAAGGCTGCTGAGGTGGCTGCTGCCCTGGTAGAATGTGGTCTAATGCCCTTAGGCACTGACTTGCCATGTTGTGAATAGCAGAAATGAATGCAGTGTCCTATCCATTTTGAAATAGTCTGCTTTGAGATGGCCTTTCCTTGTGATCCTGCAGCATATGCCACTAAAAGTTACTTAGTCTTTCTGAAAGCTTTAGTTTTGTCCAAGTAGAAGCGTAGCTGTCTGTGTATGTCCAAAGAATGCAGAAGTCTCTCCCCTTTATTCTGTGGGTTTGGGAAAAGAGTAGAAAATGAATGGTTTGGTTAAGAGCCACATTGGACACTACCTTAGGCATAAATGTTTGGTTTGTCCTTAGAGAAACCCTGTCCAGATGGAAGATAATAAAATGTTCCACAGCCGTTAATGCCTGTATCTCTGAGACTCTTCTTGCTGAAGTTATTGCTCGGAGCAGAGCTGTTTTCCATTATAAGAATTTTATCTCAGCTGTATTGGCTGGCTCGAAAGGAAGCTGTGTGAGTTTTTTCAAGACAAAATTGAGGTCCCACGCAAGTATTGGTGCTCTCCTTGGAGGTCTTATATTTTTGGCCCCCCTGAGGAACTGCCTAAGCAGTGGATGTGAAAAAATAGGAGGGTCTGTATTGTAATGAGCTGAATGGCAAAGGCATGGATCTTAACTGATGTGAAGGATAGGCCTTTGCCAGCATCTCAGTTAGATATTGTAAAATCTGAGGTATATTAGGAACAAGCATGTCAATTCCTTGTGCCTGGTTCCAAGCACAGAATCTCTTCCATTTTTCTGCATAAGATTTTCTGGTGCTGGGCCTCCTGGCCTCCAAAATAACATCCATAACCGCTTTAGAGAGAGGTGTATTCTGAATGGTTACACTACCCATCATGCAGCTAGATTTAGGGTTCTGAGTTGGCTGTGCAGGATATGATTGTTTTGTTGGGTCAGTAAATGAGGAATTTGAGGAAATGTCCAGGCAGGGCATTGGGACAAGCTCCTTAGGAGTGGGTAGCAGTATTGTCGTGGCCAATCTGGGGCAATTAGTATCATTTGCGGCTTCTCTTGTCTGACCTTTAGGAGTACCTTGGGGAGGAGAGGCAGTGGAGGAAAGGCATATACTGTAGGCAGTGGAGGAAAGGCATATACTGTAAGGTTGTTCGAGCTGAATGACAAGGCATCCACTTTCCATGCTTGTTTGTGATAAGTCCTTGTGCAGAATCTCTGAAGGTGGCAGTTGTGAGGGGAGGCAAAAAGATCTATGTCTGGGCATCCCCATTTCCTTGATATCATGCTGAAGATTTGTGGATCTAGTTTCCACTCGTGAGGATCCATGAGGTTTCTGCTTAGTTCGCCTGCCAGTGCATTTGTTTTTCCTGGCAGGAATTGTGCTTGCAGGTGTACTTGGTAGGTCAATGCTGTGTTCCACAAAATCATGGCTGGTTTGCAGAGCGGGTAGGAATGTGTGCCCCCTGCTTGTTTATGTACCACATAACTGTGGTGTAGTCCATCTTTATCAGCAGCTGTCCTGGATGAAGTAGGTCCTTGAAGGCTGTCAGGGCATTTTGTACAGCTAGCATCTCTTTTTGATTGATGTGAAGATGCCTTTGGCTTGGGGGCCATGTACCCTGAATACATTTTCCTGCCATGTGGGCCCCGCAGGCATAATCTGACGCATCTGTTGTTAGTGTTTGCCTGACTGTGGGAAAAGTGAATGGCTGTCCCTTGTTGTGGTGACAGGCCTGTGCCCACCATCAAAACTCCTATTGCAGGCAGGGAATGAGTGAAATTAATGATTCCAGGCTGTGGCAATGTTGAGTCCAAACACTTTTTAGATAGTATTGTAGTTTCCTCATATGCAGTCTTGCATATGGAATTAGCAGAATGCAGGAGGCCATGTAGCCCAGAGCATGCAGAATTTTTCTTGCAGAAAACTGGGTCTTTGTTGCCATGCTTTCGAAGTAAGAAGTCAGTTGCCTTTGTTTGTCTGGCGTGAGATAAGCCATCTGGGCAGTTGTATTTAAGCTTGCACCCAGGAATATTATCTCTTGAGAGGGTACTAGTTTTGATTTCTTTTCGTTTACTGTGTACCCTAGGCAAATTAGTAATCTTTTTACAAAAGCCAGATGCTTTAGTAGAATGTCTTTTGGTCTCTGCTTGAATAAGGCAGTCGTCCAGGTAGGGATATATTTGAATTCCTCTTTGTCTGCAAAATGCAATTACTGGTGCCAGGCATTTTGTGAAGACCGTGGGGTGCAGTAGATAAGCCAAAGGGCAGTACAGAGAATTGGCAGTGCATTGAGCCAGCTATGAATCTGAGGTATCTTCTGCAAGACTGTCTGATTGGGACATGCAGGTATGCCTCTTTGAGGTCCAAAGTTACAAGCCAAGCCATCTTGCCCAGCATGGGCAGAAGCTGTTGTAGAGTCAACATTTTGAATTTCGGAACGTCTAGAAAAGTATTTAGAATAGACAGGTCCAGAACTGGTCTCCATGCTTTGTCCTTTCTTGGTACTAAGAAAAGCCTTGAGTAAATCCTTGTCCCTGCTCTTGTTGTGGCACTGTCTGAATAGCCCTCATGTCCATGAGAGATGAAGCTTGTTTTTGTGCCTCTGCCCATTGATTGTCTGGCATACCTTTTGCCTTTGGAAGGGTGTGAAAGTGGAACCTGTAGCCCTGAAAGACTATATTTGGGACCCATTTGTCCTGGGTGATCGTGTGCCAATTTTGTGAAAAAAGTACTAGCTTTCCCTCTAAGGGTGCTACCAAGAGGTAAGTGCTTGGCATCGGTAGAGGGAAGTTATTGGGACTGTTTTCTATATGGCTGTGATTTGTCTTCTCCACTTTTGGAGGTAGAAGCACCCCATTGTTTGGGCCTGTATGAGCCCTGGGGCTGCTGTCTGCCTCTAGAGCGTCTGTATCTGCCTCTTTGTGACCTGTCTGACACGGGAAAGGACCAATTCTTAGAAGACCAGTTCCTGCTAAATCTGGGTGGCTGTACCTGTAAGAAATCCTTCACTGTCTGCATAGATTTAGCTTTATCCTCGATTTTCTTCAACACCTCTTCTGCCTCAACACCAAACAAAGTATCATGCTGTAATGGAGCATCCAATAATTTTGCTTTAACATGATCAGGCGGAGTCTGTTCCTTTAACCAAGCATGCCTTCTAATAACAGAACCTGTTACAGCGGCCCTGCAAGAGGCCTCCAGTGAATCATAATCACATTGCAAAGTATGTTTTCCCACTTGTTCAGCTGCATGCAATAAATCCTGCAATTCCTTGTTCTCAGAACATTCAGAATTTGTCAACATTTTCTGTTTTAACAGAGACATTAAGTATTGCTAACATTTAAGCATATGAAACTGACAATTTAAAGCCCTTACAGCCAAGGTAGCAGAAGTGTAATTTTTTTCCCCCATCTGTCCAGTGCCCTAGAATCTCTATCGGAGGGCACAGGGTTTTTTGCAGTAGCAGCCTTGACCCCTTTGGGACCCTGAGAAATAGTTTCTGGGTCAGCAGCAGGGTTTTTATATACAAATTTATGAGAATCTGGAACCCTGTAGTATCTGTCTGGCTTAACAGGTGCAGGAGGTAAAGAGTCGGGAGACAGGCCGGACTCTGAAAATACATCATCTACAATGTCTAGAACAGGTGGAATAGCAAGAGGTCTGTGCTGAGGTAGTAGAAGAAAGTCTCTGAGCCTTTTCTTAGAATCTGAGTAATCTTGGCTCTCCCAGTGGAAATGCTCCCTCATGGTATGCAGGATTTCCCCAAATGAGTAATCCTCAGGAGGAGAAGCTGAAGGAATAGATTCTTCAGCATCAGAATCCCATAGGGAGGAATACAGTATCCCTGTTCTGAAGAGGAGTCAGAGGAATCATATTCAGTATCTTGCCTAGACCTCTTATCAGGAGGGGGATGGGAACCCCTGATCAAAGTAATTAGGTCTTCGGCCATTTTGAGCATCTGTTTCTTAGGCATGGAGAATGCTATACTTATTTCCTTGTCTTTAAAACTGTTTTAGTCTTTGTCTTGGATGCTGAAGTTGGCTTGATATAAAGTTATGTAGGTCTGAAAACACCCTCAGAAGCCGATGCCTGATGAGTGGCTCCGGACCCATCTGAGGGATTAGTTTCCGAAGGCCCAATACCTTGAGTATCCAGAGGCCTAGCTGTCTCCACATGGGAGTCGGAGGGGGCCTGTGGCTCTGAGGTAGCGGGTGTCAGGGGTTGCGAAAGCGCCTCACTGAGAACCGTCGACTGGCCTAGAAGAGGCTTCGTCGTCGGTTTTGGACCTTGGATGCCTGTCCTTTTCTTTTTCCTTGCACTTTTTATGAATTCCGGTCATCGGTTGTTCCGACAGCATTATATAGTTAAACCTTCGGCCTAAGTAATGAAATGCAAAATCGTACCAACGCTTAACAGTGCGTTGGTTAAATCTAGCACAAAACTGACAACTAGCAACGTCGTGGTCAGGGCCTAGGCAAGGAATACAGTAAGAACGAAAATCCTTATGAGGTATTTGCTTCCCACAAGAAATACAATTGTTAACTTTTTCTGACATCGGTCTGGAGCAAGAAAAAAGTTTCCCCAATGGGGTACTTAGCTTTATAGAAGACTTTGGATTTGAAATTCAATTTCGAAAATCTAGTCGGCCGACCGGCACTTGCGAACTGCTTTTGCTTTGGGCACCGCGCGGCAAGAAAGACTGAAGAAAATGGCATTGGCTGCATCTTTTACACCCCTGGTGCACTGACATCAGGGAAGAGGTGACAGCAACCGATGCCAGACCAGGACTTTGGAATTCAGGCCAACTGCGGGTAGCCTGCCAGCAGGATAACCCAAGTGTAATGACTGCAACAGTGAAACACGAACATCTAGCGGGAATCTTGCTCTGCGAGCAGGGAACGAAAGAAAAGGAAGGTGCAATAGTGGATAAGGAGAATTATCTAGTAGTAAATATCTCAGGATATCAACTGAGTAAATGTGAGCTAGGTATTTTGAACAGAGGATTGAATTTTATTCCTTCCTTACAGTCACCCTTGCGTGAGTTTATAACTGACTTAAGATGTTTTGGCAGAAATGTGACATTAAAGAAAATCTATGGGAATCAGGGAGACAAAACATATGAAAGTAGGTGTGTATATAAGAAACCCAGTCTGTTTGTTCCTATAAATCATCCCACTGTGGATGTTTTCATGCGAATATGTGAGAAAGAAGTAGCATCTCTAAGATTAAAGGGAGAAGAAAAACACTTTCACAACTTGGATTTTAATGAACGCCTGGCATTAACAGCATTACAAAGGAGAACTGATATTGTGATAAAGGCGGCGGACAAAGGAGGAGCCATAGTGATTCTTGACTCAAAGAAATATGAAAATAAAATGAAAGAAATGCTGGATGATCGAACAACATATCAAAAAATATCCCGAAGGGAAGTGAATAAGCTGATCTTGAATGTTCAAGATGTACTTTATGAAAAGCTGATGAATAGAACTATTACAAAGGAACTTTTTGATTACTTTGATATACAGCAACCATTAATACCTAACATTAATGGTTTACCCAAGGTTCATAAAGAACTACTGGATCCACCGATGAGTCCAATTGTCAATGGGGGAGGATGGATTAAGGAACCGGTATCTACATACGTAGAAGAAGAATTGAAGAAACTTCTACCTTATGCTGAAGCTGTTGTCAAAGACTCAGTGGAATTTCTGAAGGAATTACATAATCAAATGTCAACAGTAGCTAGCCATAAGGGAATTATGATGGAAACGTTGGATGTCAATAGTCTTTTTACTAATATACTGAATGACTATGGCATTGAAGCCATTCGACAATTTGGCAACAGACATAAGGTAGTAGACAGCATCAACTTAGTATGTAGCCTACTAGATGGAGTGTTGAACAACAACGTATTTCTATTTGGAGACTCATACTACTGGCAGACATCTGGAGTGGCCATGGGTACACCATGTGCCAACAGTTATGCGAACTTAGTATTGGCGCAGTGGGAGGAAGATTGGAACACAGATCCTAAAAACATTTGGAAAAAGAACATGATCTTATACAAACGTTTCGTGGATGATGTATTTATTTTGTGGGATGGGGTGAAACCTCATTGGCTAGCTTTGAGATGTACCTGACAAGCACCACATCATTCCTAAGATTTGAACTGAATATGTCAAATAAGATGATAAACTTTCTAGATATTCAATTAACCTTGAACGAAAGAAATGGTATTAGTACCTCTATCCATAGAAAATCGACCTGGCGAAATCACATGCTTCATAGATCCAGAATGCACCCTGTGCATATTTTCAATAATATAGTAGAGAATCAATTGATGTGCATACCGAAACTATGCAGAAGCAAAATAGACTTTATAAAGGAACTAGAAAAACTAATGAAGAATTTCACTGAAAGGGGATATGAAGAGAAGAATGTAACCAGGGATGTGATCAAGTTATCCAACTTAAGGACTGGAAAAGGCAGACCGTATTATTCAGCTCAGGATGCAGCACTGAACAAAAATAAAGAGAAGGAGAACAAACTAAGGTTTGGTCTAACATACAGTAGTGCAGCGGCAAACTAGATCTGAGGTAGGGCAGAGAGGATCATGGGATAGGGACCTGGCCTCGAGCTACTCTGAGATCTTCAGCTAGTGAAATCGGCCAACTCAGAGCCATGTGTAAGAATGAACGGTGAGATTGAACAACTTCACATTATCCTGTATATTCTGTTAAGCTCTGTTTGCAACCATTTTTTATGGTAATTGTTTCTGTATCAGTCCACAAATCAGATCACATTAACAAAACTCTCCACAATGGTAGAAGTCTGAGCAATAAACTGCCAGAACTTTGCACACCCCTGCATTTGGAAAGCATCCATGTCTGTGCACTTACACAGACTTGGTTTAAAGGCAAAGTCAAGCACTCTCACTACTTGGGTTTTGGGATTTTCATGTCTTCAGACTCAATGGCAAATGAGGCAGTCTCTCTCTACTTGTCAGGAACACGACTTCCACGCAGATCCATTTTTACAAACTGAACGTTCTGAACTACAGATCACTCTAGTAAGGATAAATTATCAACCAATAGCTTTCTACATAATGCCTTTGTTGCTCCACCACCACCACATAAGATTTGTGCTCCGAATGATCTCCAGACTAGCAGAAACTGAATTATTTTAGTGACTAGAACTATGAACTACCCTTCAATGAACTGGGACACTTACACCTCTAATATAGGACATATGCCCAGAAATTCCTAGACTTAACAAAAATTCCCTTGAGCAGTTGGTAAACAAACCTATTAGGAGGACACAGCATTCTGTTCCCGATTCTTATAAATTTGGCAGCCTCTTGTACTACTCCTCAAAAATCTCCTTCTTCAGTGAAGTCTGACCACAGACTTGAGTGTCCATCTAGTGCCCCTAGAGCTCCTTCTTGCCTATTTTCAGTACCTGTAATTGCAGTCATACCTAATGGCAAATTTTTCTTTCCCCACTCCTGTGTTAGATAAGTTTTAGAATACTTTCTGCAACTTTAGAAATAAACTATTCTGTAAGGCTTAATTTAATAGTCCTATTGCTGAACATTTCAATTCTGTACATGATGGTAGCATTGAGTGTATGAAAGTTACTATATTGGAACATGTATTTCTTCATTATAATAATATGGAATATCAAAAGAATATATTAAGACAGAAAGAGTCTATTTTAATCATGAAATATGGCACTTTATTTCCCTATGGTTTAAATACAGAATGCAATTGGCAAAGCCTTATTTAGTACTGTGACCTTAAATATTTAATGTGTATATTTTAATTAGCTGATTGTTTAATTGAATTAATTGTTTTATGTTGTATATATTGTGATTTTTTAGAAGCTACAATGTTTTACTCTGTAAAGGCTGTGGCCGAGGCGCTAGAGAAATTTGATTGAGCTGAATAAATTTCAAGATACGGAAAGTAGAGCTGGGACTCACTGTTTTTTTGTTCCTGTTGTTGCTGTATAACTTTTTACCTTTGTTGTTTCTTTATTCTGTAAGGCTGTTGCATTAAAAATTCTATTTTTTCTTAATTTTTTGACCCCCTCCTCCAATTTCATCATCATCATTCCTTTCCACTTTGATTTACAACCTTCTGTATGCATGATGTAGATTAGCCTAAACTGTAATGTATCCATTCAAATCAGGTAATCCTACACCACTTTGTTCATTGCAGGCTCAACTTATCTCACTTGGTTCTTGGCCCACCCAAATAAATTCCTTCAACTTTTTATTAAAATATTGTCCACAACTTCTCTTCTCGTTGATAAAAATATGCCTGACTTGTATATAAAACTGATGGAACTAAAAACATTTGTACTAATTGTTCTTACCACCTATATCCATAATCAAGACCTAGTTTGTCTTTTTTTTTACTTGTTTAGTCTCTTCCCATATATCCTTAGCTGCCACTGCAGAATCCTTTTTAATGCATACACCTAAATACTTTACTTTATCATGTTCCCATTGATATATATATATATATATATATATATATTGCTGAACCAGTTCATATGTGGGTACATAGTTTACTGCCATAACCTTTGTTGTATCTTCATTAATTTTATATCCAGAAAAGACTTGAAACTGTGTTAAAATACTCCACAACAACAAAATTTCCTTTCCTGGATTTATCAAGTACAAAATAATACCATCTGCAAATAAAGCTAACTTTGGTTGATTACCATAGTAGTTATATCCTTGAATTCGGGAGTCCCTTATCTTCTTTACCAATGGCTCTAACTATAAAGCAAACAACAAAGGGATAGAAACGATGACCCTGCTTAGCTCCTCTGCTCAAACATAGCGTCTCTGAAAGGAACCTTCCCACCTTAACCCTATTATTCTAATCACGGAATGCAAATGCTTTGATTACCCTGCACACAAAATTCCATCAGCCTCTATCACATGCTTTCGCTGCATCGTTCTTACTTTCATCTACATTCTGAATAATCGCTGTTCTATTAATACTGTCAAACGTTTGCCTCCCCTACTACAATGATATACATCAATTTAGGCAACATATTTGCCATTCTCTTAGCTAACACAGACACTTTATAACCATGATTTAAAATTGAAATGGGTTTACAGGAAACTCTGTCCAATGGGTCTTTACCCACTTTGGGCAATACACTTACCACAGCTTCTTAGTTTTTATCAGTGTATATGGATCAAAAATAGTTATTGGATGCGTGTCAAAGCGTTCAATTAAATACACATGATCCTGTGAAATATGAAATCTATTAAATCTAGCCCAGTTAGTGTATCTTGGGAAATATGTATATTCTATTTGAATTCCTACCAACAAACTCATCTTTCTTGCCAAATATTCTCATACATTTCTTCAATCAACTATCCTCTTTTGTTATATTTTCCCCTCTAGGTTCTCCTGATAAAGCCTCACTATTGCAATCATACCTCTCAAGTGTCCGGATTTTTGCTTCATATTGTTGGTCTGTTCTTCATAAAATGTGTTTATCAAGGAAATCATTGGGGATCAAAGTTACTAAATAATGGCAAATAAATTAAGATTCAGACACAGTCTTGACAAAATGCCTGCTAAAGCAAAACCTATTAGTCTAGCAACTTTCCAAGTTTAACTGTATCCATCAGAACAATACCCTTCCTTCCATCTTTCAAAACTATTCTGAAAGACTTCCTTGCCAAAACCTGCCTGTCTTTGCTCAACACCAAGATAAATTATATCCCTAAATGTGAACAAATACCTAGTCACACCTTACACCTATTTACTCTCCTTTCACTCACCTCCTTACTTCTAATAATTTCTCTCCCTGGCTTTCTATCTAAATATACCATAAGCCTGCTTTTCTCTCACTTCACATTGCAATTCCTGTTTGCATTATGCTAACTTACTTTTAATTTCCCTGTAAACTGGCTAAAATTTCTCTAAATATTAAATTAGTTTCATATAACGTGTATCTATTCTTAACCAATGTTTTCATATTATGACTAATTTGGTATAAGTATTTAAACTGTAGTTTTTTTTGTATTATTTTTAAAGACTGTAAAATTATTGTTCTTAAAATATTTTGTAATACTTTGGAGCTTTTGTCCACGGTCCTCCACAGAAAATGGACTCCTATCCAGTCAGACTTTCTCAGTAATCAAATGTTAATAAATAAATAAATATGAGCAACATTTAAAACTTACCCCAGATTTTGAGCCTTTGCAAAGATTTCTTGTACTAAGAGGTTGGGAGGTACGCAAATAGAGTTCCAGCCCCCACCCATAAATAACATTCCCTGCTGAAATCTGATTATTTCTCCCAATAAATTCCATAATAGCAGTTTTTGGTGGAATATACATGCTAATCCGCGGTGGTGGTGCTGTGGTAGCGTTATCGCCTCACAGTAAGACGCTGTCCGGTTCGATTCTCAGCTAGAGCGTCTTCTGCGTGGAGACATGCATGAATGGGCGTACCTTCGTTGAAGGTTGTGCATCAGGGCTGGTAACTCGGCACGTAAAAATCAAGTACCAATCATTAGCGGACCGGAGTTACGCTGTGGCGACCCCTAACCAGGAAAAGCCGAAAGACACAAACAAACATGTTAATGTAATCTTCCTCTCTTGCCAACAGCCCCTTACTACCACGTATCTAACATAATTATTCCTTTTTCCTCTTCTTATTTATCCTTACTGGTACTTCTCCAGCAAATAATAATAAGTAATTATTACTTTTACTAATTCTTTTTGCAGATGTAATAGCAACTAAAAGGGCTGCTTTCCAAGACAGAAATTTTAAATCAGTTTTTGCTGAAGGTTCAAAAGGTTGTCGAGTCAACCCTTGAAGTACTACTGTTAAATCCCAAGAAGGTGACAGACCTTTCACTGGAGGTCTGAGTAAGAAGGTGCCCTTTAGAAAAGCCTAATTTGGATGCGGCCAAACATGAAGCATTTTCTCCTGAGTGAAAATATGATATGGCTGCCAACTCTACTTTGATTGTGGAAAAACTAGCACTTTCCCTAAAAAGTGAAGCTAAAAACTCCAGTACTGAAGAAACATGAGCAGTAAAATGATCAATGTCATTTTTTGGGGCCCAAATTGTGAATCTTCCCCATTCTCTTGTAAATCCTCTTAGTGGAATCTTTCTGGGAGGACAAAAGTATATGATGAACTGGGAAGGAAAGCCTGGGATGTCTAGCTATTAATGGAACTGGAGAAACCATGTGGTTGGTTTGAGGTCTGGGATATTGAGATGCTTCATCCCCAAGGGATGTGACAGAAGATCTGGACCAGGGTCCAGTATTCAAGGAGGATAACTTCGATGAGACCAAAGGAAGGGAAAAAACACATGGCGAGCTCAAAACAAAGCAATGTGGATAACTGAACGCTTCAACCAACTGGTTTTCTGTAGGAATTTTGGGATCAGAAGAAGTAAGGAATAGGCATGAAAGAGACTGGAGGGCTAAACATGGACTACAGTATTGCTCAGTAACTCCCCCTGAGGAAGGGATCAGGGCAAAGTACTTGCTGCACTTGTTGAGGGGAGTTGCAAAGAGATTGCAGCAAGGTTGGTCCCAACGGCAGAAAATCTCTTCTTCCACTAATTGTTTGAGAGACCACTTGAGGCATCAACATGGACCTGCTGAGTTTGCCCGCTATTATGGTGAATTTCCCTAGAATATGGATTGGCACTAGAAAGAGGTTAGAAGAGATCGCTGACTGCCATACCCTCATAACTTCTCAACACAGAAGAAAAGACTGGGTTTTCCCTTGTTTGTTGATGTACCCCACTATAGACACGTTGTCGGTTTGAATCGCAATAGTCCTCAAAGAAAGAGCATCTTGAAATGCCTGCAGTGCTAACAGGACTGATGTCATCTCCAGGACAGTGATGTGCAAATTGGTCTTGAGGGGACTGCAGGCCCTGGAAGGCCCTTCCCAAGAAATGTCCCACACCCAGATGGGATTCATTTATGGTCACAATGGTCAATAGGGTAGACAGAACAAAAGGGAATGTAAATGTTGTCAGACTGAATCCACCAATGAAGATGGTTTCTGCACACCCAAGTAAGTCTGACTCGGAAGGCTAGAGGATAGACCACTGAACAGTGAGTCCACTGTAGAACACACATATAGTAATGTGCTAATGGAACTAAGACTATAGCCACTGTCATGGAACCTACAGCTTTAAGGACAAGTCTGGTTGGAGGAGTAGGAGCTGAACCTGGGACTTGATTGTATCTATACAATAAAGAGGCAGAGAAGCAATCTTGAGTTAGTGTGTTTAGCTGGGCACCAATGAACTTCAGGTCTGTACCAGTTGTAGTTTGGATTTGGACATGTTGATTGCAAAGCCCAGTGTTTGACAAAGTTGGAGCAAATAGCCCCTGTACTGTTCTAGAAGATGCCTGGTTCTGGCAGTGAAGAGCCAATCGTCTAAGTATGGAAATACTTGGAATCCTCGCAGTCTCAGGTGAGCTGTTACCAATTGAAAGCACAGGTACCTTTGGGACTGTCTATTTTGATGTGGTAGTACACATCCTGAAGACTGACTGAGCACATCAAATTGTCCTTGTATAAGAGAGAGAATGGACTTAACTATGATCATTTGGAACTTTCATTTTCTCACATACTGGTTCAGATTGCTTAAATCCAAAACTGGTCTCAGGTCTCTTGTTTTTTTTAGCACTAAAAAGAACTCTGAGTAAGTTCTGAATCCTCTTTGATGCGGTGGGACCTCCTGGATAACTGTCTTGTTCAGCAGCTTCTGAATCTCTTGAGTTGCAGCTTCTCTCTGACTGAGTGACGTTGGGGAGCTTTGTTTTTGGATGTGGGCTTGTGGAAAAATGGAATTAAATAATCTCTGAATATTATTTTTAGCACCCAAGAATCTTTTGTTATAGTAGCCTAGTCATCTGGGTGCAAGTACAAAAGTCACTAGACTGTCTCAAGAAGTGAGCATTCAGGTAGCCCTTCAGGAGTGCTTAAAAGGGTCTATCCAAAAAGGAATCTCAGAAGCCCTGATTGCGCATGCTTTCTCAGCCGCAAGGACCATGCCTTCCATTTAAACTCCCTCCTCTGCTTCTAAGGGAGTTGTCCTCGCGTGAATCCTGGAAAGATCCCAGAGATTTACAGATCCACATTTTCTTGCCTCCTCCCTGATTCTACGAAAATGACTGCTGAGGGGTATAAACGTGAATCCATATGGCAGACAGGGTCTTTCCATTCCTGTTCACTGCAGGAAACTGCTTCTTTCACAGAAGGACCAAACAAGGATGTTCCATCAAAAGAAGCATTGATGAAAGAAGACGTGAAAGGCTCTGCAGTCACATAACTGAATCCAAGCGTGTCTCCGTACAGCAGTGCCTGAGCCAGACGCCCATGAAGTAATGTCTGCAACATGGGAAATCAACCTCATGGATACACTGGAAATGCGTGATAGAGTGGCCAACTGCAAGGAAAATCTTTTACAGTTCTCTGCAGACATGGACTCAGAGGGATTTGTTGAGTTCCGTGGTCAAATCCCTCTGTAGCCTTGTAAAGTGTGCCAAATAACTCAGGAACCTGAAGGCTAAGGTTGCTGAAGTAAAAACATGCTTTCAGAATCTGTCCAATGCCCTATACTCTCTATTAGGAGATGGACAGTGTGTGCCAAATAACTCAGGAACCTGAAGGCTAAGGTTGCTGAAGTAAAAACATGCTTTCAGAATATATCCAATGCCCTAGCCTCTCTGTTAGGAGATGGACAGAGCCACTCTGTTCTGCTAGCTCCTTTTTACTGGCTGCTGCCACAACCATGTCATCAACAGGGACCCCTTTGCTCCAATGAGGTCTGTCTTTTGTAGGAGCCAAAATCCTATCCTATCCACTAGTAACTGGTCTCTTGCTGGATCTGGATTCACCCACTTTAACCATGTGCCCTGTCTGTAAGCCAATTGGCTATCCATCTGGTGACACATGATTTATACATAGTTTTGAGTTTATTTACAATACCTGAGTGGGGAACTGTGTCAAATGCTTGGCCACACTGAGGTAGGTGGTATGTACTGTTTTATCTTCATCCATGGCTTTAGTGACTTTCTCAAGAAATCCACCAGATTCAGTAGGCATGACCTGGCCTTGACAAAGTCGAATTGGGTCAGGTCCAGTGTTTGAAGGTCTCCTAAGCTACATTTGTCACTGTTATACCCTCAGGAATCCACCACTGTGCAGCCTTATGAAGGCTACAGCAGTTAGAACTTCCCAACCTCATTAAATACTCACAATTAAAAGTGGCTCACTCCCTACTAGACCAATACAAAACATGTTCATCCACAGTACATACCCTATAATACTCTTGTGATAAGAAAACATGCTGTCCTCTGTCTATAAAACTCACTCTGTAAGCCCCTATACCTCCATGCAGTATCACTACTATGGAACAGCTTACATGTAAAACTCGGACTAAACAATCCAAACCAAACTCCCTCAAGACCCTTTGCTCTCACTCCCTTCGTGACACACTATGCAAGCGTCTGCCAACAAAATCTATGCTTTTCCACCTTTCAAACACATTCCAAGCCTTCCTACCTCTCAGCTTACACTCTACCAAATGGCTTCCAAATCTCGACTTTGTACAGAATAATGAAATTTATTTATTTCCGACTGTCCCACAATGTGTTTGTGAAAACTGTACTCCCACATTTGCTTTTGGAAACTTATCTGTATATCTCATACAGTATGTTTGAGAACTGTACCTGCATATCTCAATGCGCGACACCCTGCCTTCCCTTGTACACGGTACACAAGAGATATGTCTGTCTACTAGTACTAAGAAACACATTTGCCAAATTACTAATCTTAAAAAACATGTTTGCATATTTTCCTCCGGGCCTTCCTTGCCCCAACTTCTAATGACACATTAGAGTGGGTGAAACAGTTCTGTAGTGGGATGGCATGTTTTCCATGGTCTGCAGCAGATTTTATTACAAAGTAATGAAAGCGCAGCACAGTCACTCGTTCAGACAATCAACCAATAAATAAATAAATACTGCTATATTCACATGAAGGGTAAAAAGAAGTTATGTACTCACCATAACGTTCCATCTGAGTAGGTACTTCATTTGTCTGCAACCTGTGGGTATCAGATCCGACCTCGGATCCGAGCCAGCAGCTTCACAAGCTAAAAGATCCAAGTTCCTAGCTCCTCCCCCTACCCATAATCCCCTGCTGCCTACTGTGTTACCTCAGATAGAGTTTGCTCAGTCCTAAACAATTCACACCTTCGACAAAGGAACAAACCCTGCTTCATCTCATGAAAAGACATTTTGCAGATGGCCAGTTATCCTGATATGGTTAGGGGGAATGGAGAGGGGGGGGGGGGTTGGTTGCAGACAAATGAAGTACCTACTCAGATGGAACGTTGTGGTGAGTACATAACTTCTTTATCTGAAGTAGTTATTTCATTTGTTCTGCAACCTGTGGGACATAGTCCCCAGCTACCTATAGAAAGCAACCCTGGGTGGCCTTACGGAAGAATATTCCGAAGCACCGCGGAGCCAAAGGAAGCCCTATTCCTCAAAATCATATCCAATTTATAATGGGAGATGAACGTGTGAGAAGTGGACCAAGTAGCTGCTGAACATATGTCGTCCAGAGGAACCCTGGACCAGAAAGCTGCTGATGTAGCAATGGATCGGGTTGAGTGAGCGTGAATTCCCGCAGGAACTGGTTTGCCTGAGGACGTATACGTGTGGATTATGCACTGGGTAATCCAATTTGCCAGAGTTACCTTAGAAATTGCCTTTCCCATAGCTGATTTGGCAAAGGACACAAACAACTGGTCAGACTTGCAAAAATCCTTAATCCTGTGCAGGTAGAAACGTAATTGCCTGTGTACATCCAGTTTGTGCAATGTGTATTCCCCTTTATTCTTAAAATTTGGAAAAAATACTGGTAAGTTGATTGATTGGTTAATATTTGACTCTGAAGCCACCTTTGGTAGGAAAGACGGGTTAGTCCTGAGAGACACTCTATCCTTGTGAAAGATGAGGTGGGGGGGTTTCATGCACAGGGCTTGAAGTTCTGAGACCCTCCTGGCTGATGTGATAGCCACTAAAAAGGCTGTTTTCCAAGACAAGAATTTCAATGGAACCGAAGAGGCAGGCTCGAAGGGTGGACTTGTCAAAGCTTGTAGTACTAAAGTTAAGTCCCACGGGGGAGCTACAGATTTCACCGGTGGTTTCAAAAGAAAAATTCCCCTCAGGAAGGTTTTACATATCTTTGAGGATGCTACTGATCCCAGTCCATCCCCTACATGAAAGTGGGAAATGGCTGCTAACTGCACCTTAACTGTGGAAGCGCTAGCTCCCTTCTGAAAGATTAGTGACAAGAAATCCAGAATCGTTGTAATAGGAACTGTAAAGGGATCCAGGCCCTTGCGTTCGGCCCAAATGGAAAAACGTTTCCATTTACTATTGTAAATTTTTCTGGTAGCAGGTTTATGGGCCGCCACCAGAATGGCCTTCACTGGTGATGAGATACCGGGAGTCCTAGCCATCAGAAGAACTGGATCAACCAAGCAGTCAGCTTGAGGTTTAGCAGGTTCGGGGTTTGGCATACCGCAGGATGCGATATCAAATCTGGATTGGGATCCAGAATCCATGGAGGAATAACACTGAGACCGTAGGTAAGGAAACCAGATCTGACGAGGTCAGAATGGGGCTATGAGGATCACTCTGCTCCCCAATTGACGTGCTTTCTGAATTAACTTCGCCATAAGCGGAAGAGGGGGGTAAGCATAAAGAAGACCGGGTGGCCAAGCATGTACCAGAGCGTCTCTTGGGGCTTTCCCTGAAGGGGGAAGTACTGCGAAGTACTTGCTGCACTTTGTGTTTGACGGAGAGGCGAAAAGATCGCAGTGAGGCCAACCCCATGCACGGAAGATTTGCTTCGCAACTGAAGGATTGAGAGACCACTCGTACGGGGTGAGAATCACCCAACTCAGTTTGTCCGCCAAAATGTTGGACCGACCCGGAATGTGCGTTGCTATCAGAAAGCGGTTGGTGGATATCGCCCATTCCCATACTCTCATAGCCTCTCGGCAGAGGGGATAAGACCTGGTTCCTCCCTGTTTGTTTATGTACAAGACTACCGCCATGTTGTCTGTCTGGATCGCAATAGTCCCTAGAGGGAGAAGGTCGTGGAGAGCTTGCAACTCCAAAAGCACCGCCCTCATCTCTAGGACATTGATATGCAAAGCGGTCTCTATGGGGGTACACGTGCCTTGGACGGTTCTGCCCGTGGTCAACGTGGCTTGGGGTGGGGGAATTACAAAAGGTCTCCCTTCCTGCAGCTCCCGCGAGCGAAGCCACCAAAGGAGGGAGTCCCTGCAAACTCTGCTCAGTGAAATCGGGGTGTTCAGCGGGTGAAGCACTAACGACCATTGAACCTGAAGAGTCCACTGTAAGATCCTCATCCGGAGGCGTACGTGAAGAGAGAGCCCGATGGCAGCTGCCATCGACCCCAGTGCCCTCAGGACCAACTCCGCCGCAGGAGCTGTGCTTCGAAGAAGGACTAAGATCTGATGTGATAGGCTGTTTAGTCTGTCCGGAGTTAGTAGGGCTCGACAAATGCGAGTGTTCAACTTGGCCCCTATAAACTCCAAGACCTGTACTGGCTGAAGGGAGGACTTTTGAAGGTTCACTGATATGCCCAACTTCTGGGCGATAGAGTGTAATCCCTTGCAACGCCGAGTTGATGCCTGTTGGGGGTGACGAGGAGCCAGTCATCCAGGTATGGAAAGACCTGAATTCCCTGGAGTCTCAGGTGGGCTGCGACCACTGCCATGACCTTGGTGAACACCCTGGGGGCTGAGGTGAGGCCAAACGGGAGAACCCTGAATTGATAATGATCGTCTCCTAGCCGGAAGCGGAGAAACCTCCTGGATCGTCGGTCCATCAGAATGTGGTAGTACGCATCCTGGAGGTCTATGGAGCACATCCAGTCATTCTCCCGAAGAAGGGGGAGAATACCCTGAAGAGTGACCATCCAGAACTTTTCCTTGGTGACAAACAGTTTCAGAGCGGAGAGATCTAGAATCGGTCTTAAGTCCCCCGTCTTCTTTGGCACTAATAAGAACATGGAGTAGTAGCCCGATCTGGACTGGTCTGGGGGGACGGGCTGGATGGCTCTTTTTTCTAGCAGCTTTGACACTTCTAAGGCTGCGGCCTCCCTTTGATCGGGTGGAACCATCGGGGAGGTGCCTGACTTTGGGGGGTAGGTGAATGAAAGGAATAGAGTAACCTCTGGATATGATTCGGAGCACCCATCGATCTGTCGTGATGGACTCCCAATTTGATGGATGCTCCAATAAACGCCCCCCGACTGCCTCCAGAGAGGGACAGCCGGGTAAGCCCTCAGGGCTGTTGCGCGGGCCTATCCGAGAAAGGTTCCCTAGACCCGAAGTTACACGGCCCCCCCCCTCTGCCTCTGGGCCAGCGTCCGCCTTGTCCTCCTCTGCCTCTTAGAGGATGAGGGGTCCGAAGCCAGGTGGGACTGCTGAGACTTGCGGAACCACAACTTCTTTTGTCCCCTCTGATTCCTAGAAAAGGATCGTTGGGGATTCGAGAAGTGGACCCCGATGGCAGACAGCGTCTTCCCATCCTTCTCGCTTTGGACCAGTGTCTCGTGTACGCTCTTGCCAAAAAGCAAAGATCCGTCAAAGGGCGCATTCGCGAAGGACGCATTGAAGGGATCCGTGAAATCGCAAAGGAGCCAGGCGTGACGCCGCAAGATGACCTCGGCTCCGCTCGCCCTAGCGGCTCCCTCAGTAGCATGAGAGAGTAACCGCATGGACGTCTTAGAGATGGACTTTAGAGTGGCCATACGAGTCAAACATGTGCCGTTATTTGCGACCGTCATGGACTCTGGGGGGGGGGGGGCTGCAGCATATTCCTTAATTAGGTCTTGCTGTAGCCTGATAATATGTACCATATAGTTCAGCGCCCTTATAGAGAAGGTTGCTGAAGCAAACATCCGCTTCCCAATGCGGTCCATCGCTCGGGATTCCTTATCCGGAGGATGGACCGTGGAACTCTCCTGTGCGAGTTCCTTCTTCGTGGCAGCCGCCACCAGCATGTCATCAACAGGGGACCCCTTAGGCCAGGACTGCCTATCTGCAGGGGGAGGCTAAGAACTTTGTCAGGACGTCTGGGGGACTGGCTCCACGTTGTCGAGTTCTTTCCACGCCCTGGTGGTAATTAAGTCCACCAGAGGGTCAGCTGGGGGGGACACCCAGGAGGTAGATGGGCCCACCTCAAACGCCTCCAGGAACACCGACTCGTCCGAGGAAGGTTTTTGGGCAGACCACCCCCTCTAATACGCAACATTTCCATGATGTCTCCAAAGGAGACATCTTCAGGGGGTGATCTTGGGGAACCTTCCCCTTCATCCAAATCCGTGTCCGTGGTGATGGACTCAGGGGAGTCCAGGTGCCTCCTTTTACACTGCCGTTTTCGAGGCACCTCCTCGGTGGGGCTGTCCGTGGAGGGCTCGCCCACGGGGTCCTGTTCCTCCAAGGGAACTAACTGGAGGGTTTGAGCAGGCTGTCCCATAGGATGGATGATGAAGGATAGACCCACACGCATAGGGGGAGTCGGAGGATCCGGGGCCCGGACCGGGGATCTGGAAGACCTCGACAGAACCCTCTCCACTACCTCAAAAGCCGAAGGAGAACTACTTTCCCCAGGCTCCGAAAGTAGTCTCCTCGGCTCCGAAGCAGGGATCGGAGTCGGAGCCGAAGCCGAAGCAGTCGGATCCGAGAGAGAGGTGTGCTCTGACCTACACTGCGCCAGAGATACACCAATCCCCACGGATCCGATGCTTGGCCCCGAGAGCTAGGATCCGACACGCTCGAAGGCAAGGTTGGCATCGAAGCTACTGGAGCTATCTGCGCCGACGAAACCCCAGCTCTGAAAGAGCCCGGATCTGATGACTCCAAAACCCTAAACCGGGTCGGAGAAGGAGTGATCGGAGCAAAGAGAGGGGCTGTGCTCCCCCCCTGAGGGGAGGAGGTAAGAGCACCCCCATTTGCATTTGGGTCTGCAGGAATCGACGCATTGTCTTATCCATGTCCACGTCGGTAAGGCTCCTGGTTGACCGGTACTCCTCCTCTGGCTCCGGCGAGAAGCGAGGCGAATGGAGTCGAGAGGGGGAGGATCCGGGGACCTTCAAGGGAGAGCTGGTAACTTTCGAAGGGGGGGCTGAGGGGTGAGCCTCAGCCCGCCTTTTGTGAGACCTGTGCTTATCTTTCTCCTTGTGCCTTTTTTCCTTGCAGAAAGAAGGACTAGAGTCCCCCGAACTCTGCATAGCAGGGGGAGTTTGAGTCCCAGGCAGAGCGGGGGGAACTGAAGGTGCCGGGGCTACGATAGTAGCCTGAGCCTTCAAAGGGGAGGAAGAAGAAGCAGAATCCTGGGGAAGTAGGCCCGCCAGCATCAGCTTGTTCTTTCTGTCCCTAATTGCCCAAGGATTAAAGGCTGCACAGATTTGGCAAGCTGTTGATAAATGGGCCACCCCCAGGCACAAGACACACTGAGTGTGGCCATCAGCTGGGGAAAGCTTACGGCCACACTCAGTGCACTTGGAAAAAATGGCTTTGGGCCCTTCCGCCATTACACAAAGCACACACACACCCAAACACTAAGGGGGAGGGGAAGAAAAAAAGCTAACGACCACGAGAAAACTACAGAAGGGGGCTAACACTGTATTTCTAAAGGAAAATTAACACTAACAAACTAAATCTAACTTAACGAAATTTTCTCTAGGAGAAAAAGCTGAAACGACCTCACCAAGCTTAAGGAGCTCTTCACAAATAGCTGTCTTCAGCCGCGGCAAACTTGATCTGAGGTAATACAGTAGGCAGCAGGGGATTATGGGTAGGGGGGAGGAGTTGGAGCTCGGATCTTTTAGCTTGTGAAGCTGCCGGCTCGGATCCGAGGTCGGATCCGATACCCACAGGTTGCAGAACAAATGAAGTAACTACTTCAGATTAAAAGTTAAGACTCTTAATACGGAGTATAGTACTTAACATACAGAATAATAAAACAGATGCAAAACTAAAACAAATAGAGCAGTGTATTAAACTTAAAAATATATAGGTCCACTGAAGTAAAAACTATCCATTTTAGAATAAAAAAAGCTTACTTTATAAGTTGAGGGAATAATTTTAACAAAATAAATGGTAAAAAAAAAGTAGAAAAACTTTGCGCTTGATCTTTAAAGACTAAACTGAAAGCTTCCCAACCCAAGAATCAGTCTAGGATAGTTTATAACTTCTTTACTTAAAGAATTATTATGAATGTACTTATTCATTCCCACTGTCTTTCCTTATAGAATCTTAAGGAATGCACTCCACTGGTATTTCTACATTTTCGTAAACTTATTCAGTACATCCTGTAACCATTTCCATAAATTCAATAACTTCTACCAAACCCCCATTCTCCTTAAAATAGGCCTAAAGCCAAAAATTAAATATAAATGGCTTCACCCCTACAATCATATTTCTCAAACCTTGAAAGAATATGGTGATATTCATCAAAACTCAGGTCCAACCAATGCATCAAACTACACCTTCTTAACCACCAGCTCAGTTCCCACCTCTAGCATATCTCACCAAACTAAATTCATTGGTCTGCATCTCTGCAGCACAAACCTCTAAAGCTCCCACAGCAAACTCCCAGAGGTACTCACCTGGATAGCTTATCTTACCTCCACTATCATGATGGCCACTGAAACATGGCTAAAACTGCAAATAAGAGATTATTAAATATTTCCTTCAGCATACAACATACTGAGATTAGACAGAAAAGCTGAGAGAGCAGGAGGAGTGGCCATAATGTACAATAATACCTACGACCTCTCCACACAGCTTACATTCCCCAACTCCAAAATGCAGAAAGTACAGCTGTGCAAGTTAAACTTACTATAAATGTTCAAATTATCACTGCTGCAGTAGCCTTACTTATACAGGTTATATACTGCCAAGGATATTAACTGCTGGCCAGCTTCCAAAGCTTCAAGGCACCTTCCACTCGCCCAAACTGTCAAGTAGCTCAAGCTGAGCTGATTGAAAAACAAGTTTGGGCACAAAGCCCTTCAGAGATTTCCTGTCAGCAGACTGGGGGAGACTCGACCCTGAAATGACAATGCTAGGAACAAAAAATAAATGTCCAGTCCTTGGCATAAAAAAAAAAAAAAATAAGAGGGATGGATGGAGGGAGAATGTGGTTACTACAGCAGTGATCATTCAAACATGCACTACTATGGTAAGCTTAAATAACACACCTGTACTATGTTCTTCATATTTAGCATTGATGCAGTAGCCTTGGCTATACAGATAGATTACCTTAGCTAACTATATTTGGAAGGTGGAAGGAGAGAGTCCAGAAGCCCCTAGGTTATGTTCCTAGCAAAGCTTTATCTAGACCTAGAGAAGGAAACAAACTTATAATGTTTTGTACAAGTATGTACAGAGGGCCAAGTAGCAGTTTTTACAATCCAACCCTTTCCAGAAAGGCACAGATAAAAGCTATGACTCTGACACAGTAGGCGTTATCCCTGCCTGGAACAGTTTTGCTATGGTGAGTATAACAAAAGGTAATAGCCTTAGACAACTTTTTGAAAATGGTCTGTTTTGACACCGTTTGTCCTTTCTTCTTACCTTCACATGACAAACAATTGGTCCAAAGATCTGAAAGATTTAGTTCTGTTAAGATAGCACCTGAATTGTCTATGGACATCCAAGGCATGGAGTATCCTTTCTCCCTCATTTTTAACTTCAGGAAAGAAAATGGGGAGATGGATAATTTGGCTTAAAGTAAACATGGATACTACTTTAGGCATAAAGGAAGGATTAGTTCTCAAAGAAACCCTGATCATATGGAAAATGACAGAGTTGACTCATCTTGCTTGCAACTAAGACACATTTCTCACTGAGGACACAGCAATCTGTAAAACTGTTTTCCATATTAAGAACCTCAAGTCAGCCATATTAGCTGGTTCAAATGGACACACTGTAAGCTTATCTAACATAGAATTAAAATCCCAAGGAGGGGTCACCACTTTCTTGGATGCCTCTTACTCAAAATCTCTTTCAAGAATATTTTGACACAAGACTGCAGAAACAGGAGGATCCATGGGTAGACATGCAGAAATGGCTGATAAATTAACTTTGACAGAGGAATAAGAAGGGCCAGAGGATAGAAATGCACCCAAATATTACAGAACCAGAGAAAAACTAGCCCTGCATAGGTGATGGTTATGTTGCTGGCGCTAACTAGAAACTCTTCCATTTGTTAATATATGACTTTCTAGTAGCAGGCTTTCTTGTCTCCATTAGTACCTGCTGCATGTTCTCAGTAAACAAGTGCCTAAAAAGAATTAAGAGCCCATCATCCAAGCAGTCAATTGAAGTTCATTGATGTAGGGGTGCATCAAACACCCCTGTTCTTTTCTGAGTAAATACATTCTGTGAGGAAGCTTTTGGTAATTGTCCCTGGCCATTTCCAAAAGAAGAGAGAAAGTACAGTTTTGTACCTACCATAAATGTAGATGTCCGATAGGTATGCATCTGCAGTCATCACATATGGTTTGTCCTGCCTCAGGCAGCCCTTCGGTCGGCCGGATTCCAAAGTCTGGGTCCGGCGTCGGCTGATGTCGCCCTTTCCCGGCGCCAGAGCCTGGGGTATAAAAGCGTCAGCCGACGCCATCTTCCTCAGTGTTTCTTGCCCCAGATGCCAGGTGCCCTCAAAGGAAGGCTAAATTTGGAGAAATGCAATAAATTCCAAACATGCACAGAACTATACATATGAATATATATATATATATATATATATATATATATATATATAAAACAAATACACCATAATAGATAAAGTACAGTTTTGTACCTACCATAAATGTAGATGTCCGAGAGGTATGCATCTGCAGTCCTAACAAATGGGTTGTCCTGTCCTCAGGCAGCCCTTCGGTCGGCCGGATTCCAAAGTCTGGGTCTGGCCTCGGCTGATGTCGCACTTCACCCGACGTCATAGCTGCAGTTCTTCGGGTATAAAGGTATCAGCCGACGCCATTTTCCTCAGTGTTTCTTGCCCCAGATGCCAGGTGCCCTCTAGAAAGGCTAAATTTGGATAAATGTAAAAGTTTCCAAATAACAGACAGCAAGTAAAAATAAACATGTATGTACATATATACAAACAAATACACCATAATAGATTCCCCCAGCTAGCTAGAAGATGGGCAAAAACCCTAGGAGTACCACAGAGGGGAAGGAGGGGGGGTAATCCTGACTGCAGATGCATACCTCTCGGACATCTACATTTATGGTAGGTACAAAACTGTACTATGTCCTTCAAGGATGCATCTGCAGTCCTAACAAATGGGTAGAATACCATAGCCAAACTGGGGGAGGAGGTAATAATAAGATTATGGTGTAGTTAAGATCCCTTGCAAAACAGCAGTGGCAAAACCTGCTCGGGATCTGGAATATAAGGGTAGGTTATAATGCTTGGCAAATGTATGCACGGAGCTCCAAGTAGCAGCCTCTAAAATGTCTTTGGTAGCCACTCCTCGTAAAAAAGCTGTAGTAGTGGCTGTAGCCCTTGTGGAATGAGGTCTGATGTTTTCTGGAGTTGTCTTCCCATGGTAAGAGTAACAAAATCTAATGCAATTTCCTATCCACTTAGAGATTGTCTGTTTTGAAATTGCTTTTCCTTCCATTCCTGTTGCATATGCTACCAGTAACTGGTCAGTTTTTCTATTGCTCTTGGTTCTGTCCAGGTAGTAGCGCAATTGTCTATGTACATCCAAGGTATGTAATAGCCTTTCTCCCCTGTTCTGTGGGTTGGGGAAGAATGTAGGCAGGTGGATAGCTTGGTTTAAAGATACCCTGGAGACCACCTTTGGCATAAAAGTAGGATTAGTTCTCATGGACACTATCTTGATGGAAGATAAGGAAGGGCTGTACTGCCATTAATGCCTGTAATTCAGAAACCCTTCTTGCTGAAGTGATTGCAAGCAGGAAAGCAGTTTTCCATGATAAGTACTGTAATTCTGCTGTTGCTGCTGGCTCAAAAGGAGGGAGTGTCAATTTTTCTAGCACAAAGTTCAAGTCCCAAGCGGGCAATGGTGGCTTCCTTGGTGGTTTTACATTTTTAATTCCTCTCAGAAACTGCCTGAGTAGAGGATGTGAGAAGACTGGAGGATCCATGTTGTATTCTGCCGAAATAGCTGATGCATGAATCTTAATGGAAGAATAGGACAGGCCATTGTGGAAAAGTTCTGCCAAGTATTCCAGGATGTTAGCTATGTTTACCAGTGACACATTTTCTCCTTTTGCTGCACTCCAAATGAGATATCTTTTCCATTTTGCTGAATAAGTTTTCCTTGTTGAGGGTCTGCGAGCCTCCAAGATAATGTCCTTAACCCTTTGAAATAAATCTGGGTTATTTTTGTCTTATGCAATGTTCCAGGCAGCTAGCTGCAGCGTTTTTAGGTTTGGATGCAGGGATTTGAATTTGTTCTGTGTTAGCAGTAAGGGAACTAGGGGCAGAGGCCATATTTGTTCCCGAGACATACTCCTCAGTAATGGGTACCAATGCTGCCTCGGCCAGTCTGGAGCTATCAGGATAATCCTTGGCCGGTCTTCTTTGATCTTCAGTAGCACCTTGTGCATCAAAGGAAGAGGTGGGAATGCATATGCTGTCAGGTTTTTCCAACTGAAGGATAGGGAGTCCACCTTCCAAGCAAGTGGGTGGTATGCCCTTGTGCAGAATTTTTTCAATTGGTGGTTGTGTGGGGATGCGAATAAGTCTATTCCTGGCAGTCCCCATTTCCTTGTAATGGATTTGAAGATGTCTGGATGCAGCATCCATTCGTGGGCATCCGTGGTAGTTCGGCTTAGGATGTCTGCTAGTATATTTTCTTTTCCTGGTACAAATATTGCCTGTAGTTGAATGTTGAAGCTCAGGGCCACATTCCAGAGGTCCATTGCCATCCGGCATAGAGGGTATGAATGTGTGCCTCCCTGTTTGTTGATGTACCACATAACTGTGGTGTTGTCCGTCCTTATCAGCAATTGACCCTGTCGAAGAAACGGTCTGAATGTCTGAATTGCCAGTTTTACTGCCAGCATCTCCTTTTGATTTATGTGTAGGTTCAGCTGGTCTTGAGTCCATAGGCCTTGTATGCACTTGTCCAGCATGTGTGCTCCCCAACCGAGGTCTGAGGCGTCCGTGGTGATAGTCTGGCTTGGTTGAGGGCTGTGGAAGGGCAGTCCCTTGTTCAATTGACAGGCCTGGGCCCACCATTGGAATTCTTGCTTCAGGCATGGAATTATTGGAATTTGGGTTTCTAGGCTGTGCTTGTGCTGAGACCATAAATTCCTTAGGTACCATTGCAACTTCCTCATATGTAGTCTGGCATGTGGAATCAATATTATGCAGGATGCCATGTAACCCAGGGCTTGCAGGACTTTCCTTGCTGTTAGCTGGTTCTGCGTTGTTAATGCCATGAAATAGAGAGGAAGGTGCTTCTGTTTTTCTGCTGTGAGGGATGCCATTTGATTTGATGTGTCCAGTTCTGCACCCAAGAAAGTTATTGTTTGGGATGGTATCAGCCTTGACTTTTTTATATTGACTGTGTATCCCAAGGCTTGTAGTAGATGAATGACCTTTTTCAAATCTTTTTCTAATTTGTTTTTGTTGTCCGCTTGTAACAGGCAGTCGTCCAGGTAAGGGTAAATTTGAATTCCCTGAAGCCTGCAATAAGCAATTACTGATGTCAGGCATTTCGTGAATACTCTGGGCGCAGTAGATAAGCCAAAGGGCAATGCTGAGAATTGATAATGCTCTGATCCTGCAAGAAATCTGAGGTATCTTCTGCAAATTGGTCGTATGGGGACGTGCAGGTATGCCTCCTTGAGATCTAGAGTTACCAGCCAAGACTCTTTGCGCAGCATGGGAAGAAGCTGCTGTAGGGTCAGCATTTTGAATTTTGGAACAAAAAGATATGTTTAGAGCGGACAGGTCGAGAATAGGTCTCCATTGGTTTTCTTTTCTTGGCACCAGGAAAAGTCTGGAGTAAAATCCTTGCCCTTGTTCCATAGACGGTACCTTTTCTATAGCTCTCATCCTTATCAAGTGGTCTATTTGTTCTAGAGCTTTTTTCTTTTGATTTGGAGGTAGGTTTGGCATTCCTCTCTTCCTTGGTAGAGTATGGAAGCGAAACCTGTAACCTTGGTCTATTGTCTGTAAAATCCATTTGTCTCCTGTGATGTGATGCCAGTTTTCCGAAAATAAGGCTAGTTTCCCGCCTAAGGGTGCTTCTAGTTGTTCCCTGGTAGGCGGTCTCAGAGCCAAGTCACTGTGATTGTCCTGTGGAAGTGGTAGTGGCTGGATCTGTGGCAGTACTTCGCTGGTTGTTAGGCTGCCACTGACGCCCCCTGTAGGCACCTCTGGATTGACCCTGCCTCTTGGGCCTATTCCTGCCTCTCTGTGCTCTGGTGGTGTCTGGAAAGGACCAATTCTTGGAAGGCCAGTTCCTACTAAACCTTGGAGGCTGGACCTGTAAGAAATCCTTGACTGTCTGGACAGATTTTGCTTTCTCTTCCACCTTCTTCAGCACCTGCTGTGCAGGGGAGCCAAACAAATTGAGCTTATCCATGGGAGCATCTAGAAGCTTTGATTTAACATGGTCTGGTAAGGACTGCTCTTTTAACCATGCATGCCTTCTGATCACTGTACCAGTCATAGCTGATCTAAAGGAAGCCTCCAGTGCATCATAGCCGCATTTTAAGGAATGATTACTGACCTGCTGAATGTTGTGTACCATTTCCTGAAGAGATTTTTTTGTCTAATGGTTCAGGCGAGGACAGTATTTTAGTTAACTGATCTAACATAAATTCCTGATACTGAATCATGTGGAATTGACAGTTTAAGGCCCTAGCTGAAAGAGTAGCAGAAGTGTAAACTTTTTTACCCCATCTCTCTAAGGCCCTAGACTCCCTTTCAGAGGGGAGGGGGTTTTTGGCAGAGGTAGCTGCTACTGCCTTGGGTCCCTGTGATATAGTTTCAGGATCTGCAAAAGGAGCCTTATACAAATGATAATGTGTGTCCAGAACCCTGTAGTACCTGTCGGGCTTAGCAGGGGCCGGAGGAAGTGAATCAGGAGCAGTACAAGCATCATTAAATGCATCATCCACAACAGTAAGTACTGGAGGAATGGCTAAAGGCCTATGCTGTGGCAAATGCAAAAAGGTCCTAAGCCTTTTCCTAGAGTCTGAAAAATCCTGGCCCTGCCATTGAAATTGTTCCCTCATAGCATGCAAGGTTTCCCCAAAAGAAAATTCCTCAGGAGGAGAGGCAGAAGGAATGGAGTCTTCTGCATCAGAGTCCTCATAAGGAGAATAAGGGCCCTCAGGAGGGTCTGTATGTTCTGAATCATCAGAGGAGTAATCTGAAGAAACTGGCTCAGGGGGCTCTGCTCTAGGCCTCTTCTCCGGAGGTGGGTGAGAGGCCCTGTCAGGGTGAGGTTGGGATCCCCGGATCAAAGAAATAAGATCCTCTGCTAGACTAAGCATTTGAGTACTAGAGCTAGGCCTGTGAGAGGGGGTCTTAGCAGGCACATTCTTGGTTGATTTTGCTGCTTTAGCCCTGGCAAAAGCCTTAATCGACATGGATGCAGGGGGCCCAGCAGCCCCACGTGCAGGAGTAGATATATCTAAAGGAATAGTATCAGATAAATCCATTGAACCTGCAGGAGCAGGTGGGATTTCAGTAGCAGATTCAGCCATGCTGGATGAGGCCTCGGTAGGAGGCAAGCTTTCGGCCGAAGGAAGGACCGAGGACTCGGTTTCAGCCGAAACCGAGACACTCGCAGTAGACTTAACCACGGTTTCGGCCGAAACCGCGGACCGCGAGTGTCGGTCCTTTTCCTTGCGCTTTTTAGTTTATTGCGAAGTCGGAGTTTCCGACGGCATGTTGTAAGCAAAAGCGGAGCCGAAAATCTCCTCAGCAAATTCCGACCGACGTCTAAGTGTCCGTCGGTTGAAAGAAGCACAGGCTAGACAAGCTGCTACGTCGTGGTCTGGGCCTAAACAAGGTAGGCAGTAAGAGTGGAAATCTTTATGAGGTATTTGTTTCCCACAAGTTAAACAGTTATTCACTTTTTCTGACATCGGCTGAGGCAAGAAAGAGTCCCCAACGGGTACTTAGCTTTAGAAGTCTTCGGTAGTAGTAATCTCTGGTTCTGACCGACCGGCACTTGCGAACAGCTTCTGCTTGGCCACGCGGCAAGAAAGACTGAGGAAAATGGCGTCGGCTGATACCTTTATACCCGAAGAACTGCAGCTATGACGTCGGGTGAAGTGCGACATCAGCCGAGGCCAGACCCAGACTTTGGAATCCGGCCGACCGAAGGGCTGCCTGAGGACAGGACAACCCATTTGTTAGGACTGCAGATGCATCCTTGAAGGACATCCCCAGCTAGCTATGAGAGGGAAAAGTACCCAATAAATACCAAAGAGTGGAAGGAGGGAGGGTAAACCTGACTGCAGATGCATACCTATCGGACATCTACATTTATGGTAGGTACAAAACTGTACTATGTCCTTCAAGGATGCATCTGCAGTCATCACATATGGGTAGAATACCATAGCCAATATGGGGGTGGAGGATCTATGTAAAGGATGGTGTAGCTAAAATGCCCTGCAGGACTGCCGTAGCAAAGCCTGCTCTGGATCTGAAATATAAAGGTAAATTGTAATGCTTGGAAAATGTATGCATGGAGCTCCATGAAGCAGCTTCTAAAATGTCCTTGGTAGCCACCCCTCTTAAGAAGGCTGTGGAGGTGGCTGTGGCTCGGGTGGAATGAGGTCTAATGTTAGCTGGTACAGTTTTTCCATGAAAGGAATAACAAAAACGAATGCAATTCCCCATCCATTTTGAAATTGTCTGTTTGGAAACTGCTTTTCCTTGTGTACCAGCAGCATATGCTACCAACAGCTGGTCAGTTTTTCTGTAACCTTTAGTTCTGTCCAAGTAGTAGCGCAACTGTCTGTGTATGTCCAGGGTGTGCAGAAGTTTCTCCCCTTTGTTTTGTGGATTTGGATAGCTTGGTTTAATGAGACCCTGGATACCACCTTTGGCATAAATGAAGGATAGGTTCGCAATGAGACTCTGTCCTGATGAAAAATAAGAAATGGCTGTACTGCCATGAGGGCCTGTAACTTAGATACTCTTCTTGCTGAGGTTATGGCCAGAAGGAAGGCGGTCTTCCAAGACAGGAACTGTAGTTCTGCAGATGCTGCTGGTTCAAAGGGAGGCAGAGTTAGTTTTTCCAACACGAAGTTAAGGTCCCAAGTAGACAATGGAGGTTTCCTTGGAGGACTGATGTTTTTAATTCCTCTTAGAAACCGTCTTAGGATGTTGTACTCTGCTGAAATTGCTGAAGCATGAATTTTAATGGAAGAGTAAGACAGGCCATTGTGGAGCATTTCTGCCAAGTATTCCAGGATATGTGCCATGTTCATCACTGTCGCATCTAGGCCCTTTGTGGTGCTCCAAGTGTGAAATCTTTTCCATTTTGCTGAATATGCCTTTCTTGTGGAAGGCCGGCGAGCTTCCATGATGATATCCTTCACTCTCTTGGATAGCTTATCCTGAGGAGGAGTCAAGGTATTTTCCAGGCTGTTAGTTGCAAGGTTTTCAGGTTGGAATGCAGAGTTTTGTAATTGTGCTGTGTCAGGAAAAGTGGCCATTGAGGAAGAGGCCATGGTTTCGTGCGTGACATGCTCTTTAACAGTGGGTACCAGTGCTGTCTTGGCCAGTCCGGAGCTATCAGAATCACTTTTGGCTGCTCTGTCCTGATCTTCAGTAAGACCTTGGTCATTAATGGAAGAGGTGGAAATGCATACACTGTTAGAGTTCTCCAGCTGAAAGATAGGGCATCCACTTTCCATGCTTGTGGGTGGTATGTCCTTGAGCAGAATTTCTTCAGCTGATGATTGTGGGGGAAGGCAAAAAGATCTATGTCTGGCCTTCCCCATGATTGTGTTATCTGTAGGAAGATGTCTGGGTGCAGCACCATTCGTGTGCATCCATGATATTTCTGCTTAAGCTGTCCGCCAGTATATTGTCTTTTCCTGGCACAAACTGGGATTGCAGGTCTATATTGAGTTTCAAGGAAAGTTCCCATAGATTCATTGCCAGTCTGCAAAGAGGGTAGGAATGGGTGCCTCCTTGCTTGTTTATGTACCACATAACTGTGGTGTTGTCTGTCCTTATTAGCAGGTGGCCTTGATGCAGAAAGAGTTTGAAGGCCTCGATCGCATGTATCACTGCCAGCATTTCCTTTTGGTTTATGTGCATGCGTAGCTCCTTTTGTGACCATAGTCCTTGAATACATCTGCCCTCCATGTGTGCTCCCCAACCGTGGTCTGAAGCGTCCGTTGTAATGGTTTGGCTGGCTATTGGCTTGCTGAAGGGCAGACCCCTGTTTGACTGGCTTGCTTGAGCCCACCACAGAAATTCCTTTTGGAGGCATGGAATGAGTGGGATCAAAGTTTTTAAGCTGTGACTGTGCTGAGTCCATAAACTCCTTAGGTACCATTGTAGTTTCCTCATATGCAGCCTTGCTTGTGGAATCAGAAGAATGCAAGATGCCATGTAACCCAGGGCCTGCAGGATTTTCCTTGCAGTCACCTGAGTTTGTCTGGTCAGATTCTTGAAGTAATCCGGTAGTTGTCTTTGTTTTTCTTCTGTGAGAAAAGCCATTTGGGTGGTTGTGTCTAGATCCGCACCCAGAAAAGTTATTCTTTGGGATGGAACAAGTCTTGATTTGTGAATGTTGATTGTATATCCCAAGGCCTGCAGTAGGTGGATGGCATAATTCAAGTCCTTTACCAAAGTTTGTTGGCTGTCCACATGTATAAGGCAGTCGTCCAGATATGGGTATATTTGAATCCCCTGAAGTCTAGAGTGTGCAATTACTGATGCCAGGCATTTCGTGAATACTCTGGGCACAGTAGATAAGCCAAAGGGCAATGCTGAGAATTGATAATGCTCTGAACCTGCAAGAAATCTGAGGTGTCTTCTGCAACTTTGTCTGATAGGGACATGCAGGTATGCCTCCTTGAGGTCTAGAGTCACCAGCCAAGACCCCTTGCCCAGCATGGGAAGGAGTTGCTGTAGAGTCAGCATTTTGAATTTTGGCACAATGAGATAAGTATTCAGTGCGGACAAGTCGAGAATAGGCCTCCACTGATTTTCTTTTCTTGGAACAAGGAATAGTCTGGAATAAAATCCTTGGCCTTGTTCTGAAAGAGGAACCTTTTCTATAGCTTTCATTTGCATTAAGTTGGAGATTTGTTTCAAAGCCTCTGCCCTTTGATTTGGTGGCAGGTCTGGCATGCCTTTTCTTTTTGGCAATGTGTGAAAATGGAACCTGTATCCTTTGTCTATTATTTGCAGTGTCCATTTGTCTCTTGTAATACTGTGCCAATTTTCTGAGAATAAAGAAAGCTTTCCGCCCAAAGGTGCTTCTAATTGAGCCCTGGTTGGCGGAGTCAAAGCAAAGTCATTGAGTCTGTCCTTGTGCAGCAGTTGTAGGTCCTGCACTACCTCTCTGGTTGGGAGGCTGCCATTGACGTCCTCTGTAGGAGCCTCTAGCTTGCCCTCTACCTCTGGCACGCCTGTTCTTGCCTCTCTGAAATCTTTCTGTGTCCGGAAAGGACCAATTCTTGGTAGGCCAATTTATGCTGAATCTAGGTGGTTGGACTTGTAGAAAATCTTTGACTGTTTGTCTGACATCGGCTGAGGCAAGAAAGAGTCCCCAACGGGGTACTTAGCTTTTGAAGTCTTCGGTAGCTGAATTACAGGAGCTGGCCGACCGGCACTTGCGAACTGCTTCTGCTTCGGGCACCATGCGGCAAGAAAGACTGAGGAAGATGGCGTCGGCTGACGCTTTTATACCCCAGGTGCTCTGACGTCGGGGAAAGGGCGACATCAGCCGACACCGGACCCAGACTTTGGAATCCGGCCGACTGAAGGGCTGCCGTAGGCAGGACAACCCATATGTGATGACTGCAGATGCATCCTTGAAGGACATCCACAGCTGCCTGGGCTAGAATGGAGTCACCACAATGATCTTGGGGGATTCCTTCTGAATCTTCAGAAGTAACCTGGATACGAGTGGAAAAGCATATAGGAACATTCCTGTCCAAGAAAATAAAAGGCATCTTAGTCTTTCAGGCCTTCTTGCAAGCTGTCCTGAACAGAATTTGATGTGATATTTCAGACAAAAGACAAAGAGGTCTACTAGAGGAACTCCCCACAGATGTATTAAATCTTGGAAAACCCCATGATCTAGTTTCCATTCGTGAGGGTCTGCCACATAGTTTTACTCTGACGGAATGCTGGATGCCTGTAGAGTGACACTGTGCTGTGAAGCTGTATCTCAAGCTAACATGGCTAGTTTGCAAAGGGGGTATGACCCGGGTTCCTCCTGCTTGGTGATGTACCACATGACTATGATACTGTCTTTAACCACTAAAAGAGGTGCTGGGGACCACGGATAGTGGTGTCCCACATCCCCTGCACCTTTATCCCTCCTGAAATGGCTCAACAAGCAAAGTCCAAAACATCTGTCTGACTGCTTTGGAACAGGGAGGGAGAAGTGGAGACCTGTACTTAAGAATACCTGCTGTCTTCACCAAAATATTTCTCTTCTGACAAACCTAGGATTGGGATTTGAAATGACACATGGTGTGATACTGGGACCAAAGACATTTCAGATACCACTGTATCTTTCTCATGTGGAGTCTTGCCAGGGGTATCATGAGAATTAGAAATGCCATGAGACCCAAAATCCTGCAGTATTCCCTTGCAGTGACTGAAGTCTGACTGCAAAACCTTACAAGCAGATCTAGATAAAGATCTATTTTTTTCCAGTGAAAGACAAGCTCTTTGAACTGTAGTTTCTAGCTGACATCCCAGGAACACAATCCTGTGTGAAGGAGTCAAGAAAGACGTTTGAACACTCTCCTGGAATCCCAGCTTGTATAAGAAATCTCTTGTGCAAGACAGAGATTCCAGACACACTGAAAAAGATTCTACAAAGATAAGCAAGTCATCTAAATATGGAAAACATGTTGATACCCTGTAGCCTGCAATAAGCTATGTCTGAATTAGGCACTTGAAGAACTCTCTTGGTGCCGTGAATAGTCCAAAGGTTAAGGTACAGAATTGAAAACGTGATCCAGGCACACAAAAACCTTAAGAAATGCCTGAAATCTGGATAAATAGGGATGTGATGATAACCAGCTTTTCAGTTTAATTTTGCCAGAAAACTTGAAAGACGACGACAATGAGATACCAAGTTGTGAAGTGACGTAGTAACGAATTTGGGAACTATCACAAACAAGTTTAGGAAAGAATGATCCAGAAAGTACAGTTGTGAACACTTACCATAAATGTAGATGTTAGAGTGTACTCACTGTTGCAGTCATTACACTTGGGTAATCTGCTGGCAGGTTGCCCTCATTCGGCCTGAATTCCAAAGTCTTGGGTCCTGCGTCGCTTGTTGTCTCCTCTTCCATGACGTCAGGGGTATAAAACAAGCAGCCAACGCCATTTTCTTTAGTTTTTCTTGCCCCAGATGTCAGGTGCCCCCAAAAAGGTAGCAAAACTCATATATATATATATATATATATATATATATATATATATATATGCATCAATATAAACTTTACCTTCATCTACAAGCAAATACACCACATAGGTTGTAGAAGATAAAGAAGGAAAAATAAACTCCAGAATGAAAGGGGGGATGGCGGGCGGGTAACCCGGACTGCAACAATGAATACACTCGAACATCTACATTTATGGTAAGTGTACACCACTGTACTATGTTCTTCATGTTTCACTGTTGCAGTCATTACATTTGGGTAGAATCCCAAAGCTATGGTTGGGAGGCTGGAGCTAAAAAGCAATAGGTGCAGCTATAAGGCCCTGCAGAATTGCAGTGGCAAAGCCTGCCCTGGACTTAGAGTAGAGAGGCAAATGGTAATGCTTTGTAAAGGTGTGAACAGAACTTCAAGTAGCAGCCTCTAGAATGTCTTTGGTTGGTACTCCTCTGAGAAAGGCTGCTGAAGTAGCTGCAGCTCTGGTAGAATGAGACCTAATGCCCTTGGGCACAGGTTTAACATGGTGTAAGTAGCAGAAACGAATGCAGTGGCTTATCCACTTTGAAATAGTCTGCTTTGAAATAGCCTTTCCTTCTGATCCTCCAGCATATGTCATTAATAATTGCTCAGTTTTTCATAGAGCTTTAGTCCTGTTCAAGTAGAATCTTAGCTGTGTACGTCCAAGGAATGCAGAATTCTCTCTCCCTTGTTCTGCGGAATTGGATAAAAAGGTTGGCAGATGAATAGTTTGGTTAAAAGCCACACTGGAAACCACCTTAGGCATAAATGTTGGATCTGTCCTCAGAGACACCCTGTCTGGGTAAAATATGACAAAAGGCTCCACAACCATGAGGGCTTATAGCTCTGAGACTCTTCTTGCTGAAGTAATTGCTAGTAGCAGAGCTATTTTCCATGATAAGAACTTTATATCAGCAGTAGCAGCTGGTTCAAATGGAGGCAGGGTGAGCTTTTCCAACACATAATTGACGTCCCCTACAGGTATTGTCGATCGTCTAGGAGGCCTTAAATGTTTGGCTCCTCTA
The DNA here is from genome assembly GCF_019279795.1 of Protopterus annectens. Taxonomy (NCBI): domain Eukaryota; kingdom Metazoa; phylum Chordata; order Ceratodontiformes; family Protopteridae; genus Protopterus; species Protopterus annectens. The sequence goes on along the minus strand of NC_056733.1, from coordinate 1,987,900,467 downwards.
AGATACTGCTTTAGTAAAGGATGAGAAAAGATTGGTGGCTCTGTATTGTAATGAGCTGAAATAGCAGAGGCATGGATTTTAATTGATGAGAAAGATAGGCCTTTGTCCAGCATCTCAGTCAAGTATTGCAAAATCTGAGGAATATTCGGTTCTGCTGTATCAGTTCCTTGTGCTCGATTCCAAGCATAGAATCTCTTCCATTTATCAGGATAAGATTTTCTAGTACTAGGCCTTCATGCTTTCAAAATGACATCCATTACAGCTTTACTGAGAGGTGTTGTTTGTATAACTACATGATCAGTCATGCTGCCAGGTTCGGTGTCTGGAGTTGATTGTGCAGGATCTGATTGTTTTGCTGGGACAGTAGTTGATGTCTTTGAGGTAAGGAGACAAGTTCCTTAGGATTGGGTATCAGTACTGGCGGGGCCAGTCCGGGGCAATTAGTATCATCTTTGGTTTCTCTTGTCTGACGATTAGGAAGACCTTGGGAAGAAGAGGCAGTGGAGGAAAGGTGTAAACTGATAGGTTTTTCCAACTGAAGGATAGGGCGTCCACTTTCCATGCTAGTCTGTGATAAGTCCTTGTGCAGAATCTTTTCAATTGATAATTTTGAGGGGAGGCAAATAGATCTATGTCTGGGCTCCCCCATTTCTTTGTTATCATGCTGAAGACTTGTGGATCTAGTTTCCACTCGTGAGGATCCATAAGGTTTCTGCTTAAATCATCTGCCAGAGTATTTTGTTTTCCTGGCATGAATTGAGCTTGAAGATACATTTGGTAAGTCAAAGCTGTGTCCCACTGTGCCATGGCTAATCTGCAAAGGGCTATGAGTGCGTGCCCCCCTGCTTGTTTATATACCACATGACCATGGTGTTGTCCATCTTTAACAGTAGTTGTCCTGGATGAAGTAAGTCCTTGAAGGCTGTCAGGACATTATGAACAGCTAACATCTCTTTCTGGTTGATATGTAGATGCATTTGTTTTGGGGTCCATATGCCCTGAATGCATCTTCTCGCCATGCGGGCTCCCCAGGCATAATCTGATGCGTCTGTTGTTAAGGTTTGGCTAGCAGGGGGTAGAGTGAAGGGCCGTCCCATGTTTTGGTGACATGCCTTTGCCCACCATAGACACTCCTGTTGTAGGCAGGGAATGAGAGGAATCATTCTTTCCAGACTGTGACAATGTTGATTCCATAAACTTTTTAGGTACCATTGAAGTTTCCTCATATGCAGTCTTGCATATGGAATCAGTAGAATGCAGGATACCATGAATCCCAAAGCCTGCAGAATTTGTCTTGCAGATAACTTGGTTTTTGTTGCCATCAGTTTGAAGTAAGTAGTCAGTTGCCTTTGCTTGTCTGGCGTGAGGTAAGCCATCTGGGCAGCTGTATGCAAGCTTGCACCCAGGAATGTTATCTTTTGAGAGGGTACCAGTTGTGATTTCTTTTTGTTTATTGTGTACCCTAGGCATGTTAGAAGTCTTTTCACAAATGCCAGGTGTTGTAGAAGAATGTCCTTGTTCTCTACTTATATGAGACTGTCGCCCAAATAAGGATATATTTGAATACTTCTTTGTCTGCAAAATGCAATTACTGGTGCCAGGCACTTTGTAAAGACCCTGGGCACAGTAGATAAGCCAAAGGGCAGTGCAGAGAATTGGTAATGCATTAAGCCAGCCTTGAATCTGAGGCATCTTCTGCACAATTGCCTTACTGGGACATGCAGGTATGCCTCTTTTAGGTCTAATGTCACCAGCCAAGCATTCTTGCCCAGCATTTTGAATTTTGGAATGTCCAGGTATGTGTTCAAAATCGATAAATCCAGTATTAGCCTCCAAGCCTTGCCCTTTCTGGGTACCAAGAACAGTCTGTAGTAAAAACCTTGTCCTTTTTCCTGTTCTGGTATTGGCTGAATGGCCCCCCCATATCCATGAGGGACGTAACCTGTTTCTGTGCCTCTGCCCATTGATTTTATTGGCAGATCTGGCCAACCGTCAGCCATTGGCAGAGTATGGAAATGGAATCTGTATCCCTGTGATACTATGTTTAGCACCTACTTGTCCTGGGTTATTAACTGCCAATTTTGAGCAAAAAGTGCTAATTTTCCCCCTAAGGGCGCTGCCAAAAGATAAGTGCTTGGTGAAGGCAGAGGGAAGTCATTGGGACTGTTTTCTGTAGGTTTACGTTTCATCTTCTCCAGATTTGGTGGTAGAAGTGCCCCATTGCTTTGACCTTATGAATCTTGAGCCTGGTATCTGGAACCCTTAGGGCATCTGGATTTGCCCCTTTGAGCTCTGTCTGACACAGGAAAGGACCAATTTTGGTAGGCCAGTGTCTACTGAATATTGGTGGCTGCACTTGTAAGAAGTCTTTTACAGTTTGCATAGACTTAGCTTTGTCTTCCATTTTCTTTAAAACGTCTTCTGCCTTAATACCAAACAGAGTATCATGCTTTTGTAAATGTGCATCTAGTAATTTAGCTTTAACATAATCAGGCAAATTTAGTTCCTTTAGCCAGGCATGCCTCCTAATTACAGATCCAGTAACTGTGGCCCTGCAGGAGGCCTCTAGGGAATCAAAACCACATTGCAAAGTATGCTTTCCAACCTGTTCAGCTGCATGCAATAATTCCTGCAATTCTTTATTTTCTGCACATTCAGAAATCAACATCATTTTCTGTTTCAACAATCCCGTAACATGTTGTTGATACTTGAGCATATGAAACTGGCAGGTTAAGGCCCTAACTGCCAAGGTTGCAGATGTATAAACTTTTCCCCATTTATCCAGTGCCCTTGAATCTCCATCAGAGGGGGTAGGATTTTTTGCTATTGAGGCCTTAACTCCCTTTGGACCCTGTGAAATAGTTTCAGGGTCAGCAGCAGGGTTTCTACAGAAATATTTCTGAAAGTCAGGGACCCTGTAATATCTGTCAGGCTTGCTGGGAGCCGGAGTTAAGGAGTCAGGTGTCAAGCTTGACTCTGAAAACACATCATCCACAATGTCTAAAACAAGGGGTATGGCTAAAGGCCTGTGCTGAGGGAGAAGAAAGAAATCCCTGAGCCTCTTTTTTGATTCTGAGAAGTCTTGACTCTCCCAGTGAAAATGCTTCCTCAAAGTATGCGAGGTTTCGCCAAATGAATAATCCTTAGGAGGTGATACAGATGATAAAGACTCCTCTGCATCAGAATTCCTGATCAGAAGAGGAATCAGAAGAAACAGAAACCTGATCTGAAGATTCATAATCAGTGTCTTGCCTAGGCCTCTTATCTGGAGGGGGATGGGAACCCCTGATCAAAGTAATAAGGTCTTCAGCCATTATGATCATCTGTTTTTTAGGCATAGAGGCCTGTGCACATGGCTCATGCGTCGGTTTTTTAGTTTTAGAAGTTGCTTTAGTCTTTGGTTTTGCAGCTGTCGTCGGTTTGATATAAAGATGTTGAGGCCTGAATACACCCTCAGAAGCCGGTGCCTGCTCAGCGGCTTCGGACCCATCCAAGGGAGATACATCCATGGGTCCAATACTTTGAGTGTCTCGTGGCATGCCGGACTCCACATGGGTGTTAGTAGGGGCCTGCGACTCTAAAGTAGTGGGTATCAGGGGCTGCGAAAGCACCTCACTGAGTACCGGCGAACCGGCGACTGGCTTAGGAGAAGCTTCGTCGTCAGTTTTGGACCTAGACGGTCTCAGTCTGTCCTTTTCATTGCGTTTTTTATATACTCCGGTAGTCGGATTGCTATCTGACATTTCTGGGTAGTTAAATCTGTTTCCAAAATACTTTGAGGCAAAAATATACTGACGTTTAATAGTACGTTGCTTAAATCTAGCACAAAACCGACAGCCAGGCATGATGTGATCAGAGCCTTGGCAAGGAATATAGTATAAATGTAAATCCTTATGAGGTATTTGCTTCCTACAAGTAATACAATTATTAACTTTTTCTGACATTGGTATGGAGCAAGAAAAAAGTTTCCCCAATGGGGTACTTAGCTTTAGTGAAGACTTTGGTTCTGAAACTCAAATTCGAATATTTCAGGAGACGGCCGACCGGCACTTGCGAAATGCTTCTGCTTCGGGCACCGCGCGGCAAGAAAGACTAAAGAAAATGGCGTTGGCTGCTTGTTTTATACCCCTGACGACCTGATGTCATGGAAGAGGAGAGAGCAACTGACACAGGACTCAAGACTTTGGAATTCAGGCCGACTGAGGGCAACCTGCCAGCAGATTACCCAAATGTAATGACTGCAACAGTGAAACACGAAGAACATCTGTTCTCAAAGTACTATCTTTATCTGGCATAAGGAACATCCCTGAACAAAAACTGGAAAAGAGGAACTGGTTCCATCACTCTTTGGGAAAGCAAGTTAAGAACAGGTGGAAACAAATGAGTCTGACCTGGAGGGTGAGGACTGACTTCCTGTAAATGAGGAATTTCCTCCCACTGCCTTCTGTAACCTTGATGAATGACTTTCATAACCAATTTGTCTGAAATAACCTGCTGCCAAACAGAAAAACTGAGCTTCAGACTTCCTGGAAGAATAAAGGGGCCAGTGTGGGAGGGGGTCACAAGGTCTCTTGAATAGTCATTCACATTTGGACTGTCCTTGGTTTTTGGGAGGTTTGAAACTTCCTTTTGGAAACCCCTTGATATTTCTTTTTAAACATCTGCTTACCTTTATTTTGTTGAGACTGTTTATTCTGCTTTTTGTGGACAAAAAGGATGAGGAAATAGAAAATCCCTTGGAAAATATGGTAAAGTGGGGGGTGAGAAATCTTCTTAAGTGAGCTTGCCCCTTTCATCACACTTTTTGATCTACTCTGCAGCAGAGGGGCCAAACACTAAATCTTGATCCAACTAAAATTTTTAAATCTCATTTTAACTTCAACCATAAGGTTCTGAGAATGCAGTAAAGAAAAGCTCCTCAAAACAGTAACAGTAGCCATAGCCCTGGAAGTAGTGTCAACTGTGTCATACACATCCTGCAAATGTGACCTGTGCAAAACAAGAAACTAATTTATTTAAAGCAGATTTTTCATCACAAGAAGAAAAGTACAGTTGTGTGCACTTACCATAAATGTAGATGATCAAGTGTATTCACTGTTGCATTCATCACTTGTGGGTTACCCTGCTGGGTAGCCCTCGGCCAGCCCGAATACCAGAGTAAAGGATTTCCCTCCTGCAATGGCTGCAGGTCACCCGAGATGGACGTCAGGTCATCAGTGTTATAAAGAGAGGCAGCCGAAGCCATTACATCAGTTTTTCCTGCCCCCAGCCCCTAGGAGCCCTTCCAAGAAAGCCAACCTGGGTAATGCCATAAGATAAATGGAGAAGAGAAAGTGGGAAAGGTGGGAGGGGAAACAGGACTGCAACAGTGAATACACTTGAACATCTACATTTATGATAAGTATACACAAATGTACTACATTCTTTGTGTTTCACTGTTGCAGTCATCAATTGTGGGAAGATTCCCAAAGCTGAAAGGTAGGGTGGTAGGAATGCAGTGAAGGAGCTGGAGAATAGGCTTGTATTGCTTTAAATGGAAGCTACAATGCCCTGCAGGACTGTTGAAGCGAAGCCTGCCCTGGACTTGGAGAAAGCAGCCAGCTGGTAGTGTTTTGTGAAGGTGTGGACAGATGTCCAGGTGGCAGCTTCTAAAATGTCCCTGGTAAGGATGCCTCTGAGGAAGGCAGTGGAAGTTGATGCTGCCCTGGTAGAATGCGTTCTGACTGATTTGGGAGGTACCTTTCCATGAAAAGAGTAGCAGAAATGGATGCAGTGTGATATCCATTTGTAAATGGTCTGTTTGGATATATGTTTCCCCTCTGCCCCAGGGGTGAAGCTGACCAGCAATTGGTCAGTCTTTCTGAGAGACTTGGTTCTATCTAGGCAGTATCTAAGCTGCCTGTGCACATCTAAAGTATGGAGAATTCTTTCCCCCCTAGTTTGTGGATTTGGAAAGAAGGTAGGGAGATGGATGGCCTGACTACAAGCCACATCAGATACCACCTTAGGGATAAAGGAGGGTTTGTCCTAAGGGATACCCTTGTCTGGATGGAAAATAATGAAAGGTTCAATGGACATTACAGTCTGTAGTTCAGAAACTCTTCTGGCTGAGGTTATGGCCAGCAGGAAGGCAGTCTTCTGAGAGAGGTGATTTATTTCTGCTGAGGCAGCTGGTTCAAAAGCGGGTAAGGTTAATTTCAGGAGGACAAAGTTCAAATCCCATGCTGGAGTGGGTGGCCTCCTAGGAGGTCTAATGTGTGATACCCCTCTAAGGAACTGTTTTAACAGGGGATGCAAGAATAGAGGTTGCTCTGTTGGGGAATGAGCAGAGATAGCTGAGGCATGGATTTTGATAGAGGAGTAAGACAATCCTGTTTGCACAAGCTCCGGTAGGTAGTCCAGAACCAAGATGAGAGAGGCATGGGCACTGTTTCCACCCTTATTATGGCACCATGCAGTGAATCTTTCAATTTAGCAGAATATAATTTTCTGGTACTGGGTCTTCTGGCCTCTTTAATGATATCCATGACCTGTTTGCTCAGTAATGGCCTGTTATCCTCCTCTAGGGTATAAGCCATGCAGATAGGCTTAGTGTGTGAAGATTTGGGTGCAGTACTGACCCTTTCTCTTGGGTTAGCAGCTTTTTAGGGAGAAGCAGGTTGAGGGGTAATTCCTTGGTTAGGCTGAGGAGTAAGGGGTACCAGTGCTGTCTGGGCCAGTTTGGACCAATGAGGATAGCCCTTGGCCCTTCCTCCCTGATGTTTAGAAGTACCCTGGGAATCAGTGGTAAGCGTACACAAACAGGTTGCCCCAGTGAAAGGAGAGAGCATCCACCTTCCATGCTTGTGGATGGAATTCCCTGGAGCAGAACCTGTTTAGTTGCCTGTTTTGAAATGTTGCAAAGAGGTCTACCTCTGGTAATCCCATGAGGTGTATGATGCAGAGGAAGGTGTCCTTGTGTAGCTGTCACTCACGTGGGTTCAGGATGCTCCTACCGAGGTGTCACTCGTGTGGGTTCAGGACGCTCCTACCGAGGTGTTCTATCAGGGTTGCTCCCCTGGAATGTACTGGGCTATCAGATGCAGACCCATCATCGAAGCTGTCTGCCAGATAAGCATAGCTAGGCGGCACAAGGGGTAAGACTGTGTTCCCCCCTGTTTGTTGATGTACCACATGACTGTGGTGTTGGTTTTGATCGGGAGAACTCCTGGTCTGAGGTGGCTCTTGAATGTTATTATAGCTCTGTGCACTGCCAGCAATTCCTTCAGGTTGATGTGGAGGGCAAGATCTCCCTGATCCCAGGTGCCCTGAGTACACGTCTCCTAGATGAGCCCCCCTGGCTGTGCCTGAGGTGTTGGTGGTGATGGTCTGGCCTTGGGGAATGGTGAAGGGTAGCCCCCTGTTCTGGGTACAAGCTTCTGCCCACCATAAAAATTCCTTTCTTAAGCAGGGGATCAGAGGCAGCTGGTGTTCCAGTGACTGGGAATGTTGGCTCCATAGGTTCTTGAGATACCACTGTAGTTTTCACATGTGGAGCCTGGCTAAAAGCACTAGAAGGCTGCAGAAAGCCATGTACCCAAGCACTTGCAGGAACTTCCTTGCTGTGAGATGTGTCCTGAGAGCTAGCAAAGCAAAGCAGAGTGAGAGAAAGCTCTGTTTCTCTGCAGAGAGGAAGGCTCTTTGGGCAGATGTGTCCAGGAGACCTTCTAGGAAGGTTATCTGCCTTGTGGGTTGGAAATGGGATTTTTCTCTGTTGATGGTGAATCCCAGAGAGGTTAGTAGAGTTTGGACAAAGGAAAGGTCTTACAGGAGTTTTTCCTTGGTGTCTGCCTGAATGAGACAGTCATCTAGACTGGGGTAAATCTGAATGTTTTGCTGTCTGTAAAAGGCAATGGCCGGAGCCAGGCACTTGGTGAAGAATCTGGGAGCAGTAGATAAGCCAAAGGGCAAAGCAGAGAAAGTACAGTTGTGTACCTACCATAAATGTAGATGAGTGTATTCACTGTTGCAGTCATTACACTTGGGTTATCCTGCTGGCAGGCGACCCGTAGTCAGCCCGAGTTTCAAAGTCTTGGTCTGGCGTCGGTTGCTGTCGCCTCTTCCCTGACGTCAGTGTGCCAGGGGTAAAAAAGTTGCAACCAATGCCATTTTCTTCAGTTTTTCTTGCCCCAGATGTCAGGTGCCCCCAGATATGAAGGCTGTAAAGATAAAAATATGCCAAACCACCATGCATATATCATAAAAACATTATCTTCTTCTAAAAGCAAATACACCACATAGGTTGTATAGAGTTGAGAAGTACAGAATAGTCCCAGCAAAGAGGGGGATGGTGGGTGGGTAAGCAGGACTGCAACAGTGAATACACTCGAACATCTACATTTATGGTAGGTACACAGCTGTACTATGTTCATCGTGTTTCACTGTTGCAGTCATTACACTTGGGTAGAATCCCAAAGCTTAGGCAGGGTGGCTGGGTCTAGATTGGATTTGGCGAGGCTAACAAGCACTGCAGAACGGCAGTGGCAAAGCCTGCTCTGGATTTGGAGTAGAGAGGTAGGTGGTAGTGCTTGGTAAAAGTGTACACTGAGCTCCAGGTTGCAGCTTCTAATATGTCTTTGGTTGGTACCCCTCTGAGGAAAGCTGCTGAAGTGGCTGCTGCTCCGGCAGAATAAGGCCTAATGCCCTTAGGCACAGATTCGCTATGTTGTGCATAACAGAAGCAGATGCAGTGTCCTATCCATTTGGAGATTGTCTGCTTTGTAATAGGTTTTCCTTGTGATCCTGCAGCATATGCTACAAACAGTTGCTCAGTTTTTCTGAAAGATTTTGTTTTGTCCAAGTAAAATCGTAGCTGCCTGTGAATATCCAAAGAGTGCAGAAGTCTGTCCCCTTTATTCTGGGGATTTGGGTAGAAAGTAGGCAAATGAATAGTTTGGTTTAAGGCCACATTGGAGACCACTTTTGCCATGAATGTTGGGTTTGTCCTTGGAGAAACCCTGTCCTGGTGAAAAATGAGGAAAGGTTCCACAGCCATCAATGCCTGTAACTCTGAAACTCTTCTTGCTGAAATTATTGCTAGGAGCAGAGCAGTTTTCCATGACAATAATTTTAGATCAGCTGTGCTGGCTGGTTCAAAAGGAGGCAGTGTTAGTTTTTCTAAAACAAAATTGAGGTCCCAAGTAGGTACTGGTGCTCTCCTAGGGGGTCTTATATTCTTTGCCCCTCTGAGGTACTGTCGTTGTAGAGGATGCGAAAAAATAGGAGGATCCGTATTGTAATAAGCTGAAATGGCAGAGGCATGGATTTTAATAAAAGAAAAAGATAGGCCTTTGTCCAACATCTCAGTCAGGTATTGTAAAATCTGAGGCATATTAGGGACCAGTGGGTCAAGGCCTTGTGCCTGGTTCCAAGCACAGAACCTCTTCCATTTTTCCGCATAACATTTCCTAGTGCTGGGTCTCCTGGCTTCCAAAATTACATCCATAACAGCTTTAGAGAGAGGTGCAGTCTGAGTGGCTACATTATCTGCCATGCTGCCAGGTTTAAGGTTCTGAATTGACTGTGCAGAATCTGATTGTTTTGCTGTGTCAAAAGATGAGGGATTTGAGGTAGAGGTCAAGGCGGGCCTTGGGACAAAATCTTTAGGATTGGGTACCAGTGCTGGCGTGGCCAGTCTGGTGCAATCAGGATCATTTTTGGCCTCTCTTGTCTGACTTTTAGAAGCACCTTGGTGAGAAGAGGCATCAGAGGGAAGGCATAGGCTGTCAGATGTTTCCATTTGAAAGATAGAGCATCCACTTTCCATGCTTGAGAGTGATAAGTCCTTGTGCAAAATTTCTGTAATTGGCAATTGTGAGGGGAGGCAAATAGATCTATGTCTGGGCGTCCCCATTCCCTTGTTATCATGTTGAAAACTTGTGGATTTAGCTTCCATTCATGAGGATCCAAGACATTTCTGCTTAGTTCGTCTGCCAGTGTATTTTTTGTTCCTGGCAGGAACTGTGCTTGCAGATGTACCTGGTAAGTTAGTGCTGTGTTCCACAAAGTCTTGGCTTGTCTACATAGGGGGTAGGAATGTGTGCCCCCTTGCTTGTTTATGTACCACATTACTGTGGTATTGTCCGTCTTTATTAATAATTGTCCTGGATGTATTAGGTCCTTGAAGGCTGTCAGGGCATTCTGTACAGCTAGCATCTCTTTTTGATTGATGTGAAGATGCAGTTGTTCCTTGGGCCACGTGCCCTGAATACATTTTCCTGCCACATGTGCTCCCCAAGCGTAATCCGATGCATCCGTTGTTACTGTCTGCCTGGCTGTAGGTAAGGTGAAAGGCTGTCCCTTGTTGGGGTGACAGGCCTGGGACCACCATCGAAACTCCTGTTGTAGGCAGGGAATCAAGGTTATGATTGTCTCTAGGTTGTGACAATGCTGAGTCCAAACACTTTTCTGATACCATTGTAGTTTCCTCATATACAGTTTGGCATATGGAATTAGTAGAATGCAAGATGCCATGAAACCCGGGGCCTGCAGAATTTTTCTTGCAGGGAGCTGGGTCTTTGTTGCCATCATTTGAAAGTAATGAGTCAGTTGCTTTTGTTTGTCTGGTGTGAGATAAGCCATCTTGGGTAGTTGTATTCAAGCTTGCACACAGGAATATTATCTCTTGAGAGGGCACTAGTTTTGATTTATTTTCGTTTACTGTGTACCCTAGGCAAATTAGTAATCTTTTTACAAACTCCAGGTGCTTTAGAAGAATGTCCTTGCTCTCTGCTTGAATAAGGCAGTCGTCCAAGTAGGGATATATTTGAATTCCTTTTTACCTGCAAAATACAATTACTGGTGCCAGGCATTTTGTGAAGACCCTGGGTGCAGTAGATAAGCCAAAGGGCAGTGCAGAGAATTGATAATGCATTGAGCCTGCTATAAATCTGAGGTATCTTCTGCACGACTGTCTGATTGGGACGTGCAGGTATGCCTCCTTGAGATCCAAAGTAACTAGCCAAGCCTCTTTGCCCAGCATGGGCAAGAGTTGTTGTAGTGTTAACATTTTGAATTTTGGAACATCCAGGAAAGTATTTAGGATTGACAGGTCCAGTATTGGTCTCCATGCTTTGTCCTTTCTGGGTACTAGGAAAAGTCGTGAGTAAAATCCTTGGCCCTGTTCTTCTTCTTGGACACTTTGAATAGCTCCCATATCCATAAGAGCTGCAATCTATTTTTGTGCCTCTGCCCATTGGTTTTGAGGCAGGTTTGGCATACCTTTTGGTTTTGGAAGCATGTGGAAGTGGAACCTATACCCTTGAGAAACTATATTCAACACCCATTGGTCTTGGGTGATCATGTGCCAATTTTTTGAGTAAAGTGCAAGCTTTCCCCCTAGGGGTGCTGTCAACTGGCAAGTGCTTGGCATTTGAAGAAGGAAGTCATTGTGACCGTTTTCTAAAAGGTTGTGATTTGTCTTCTCCTCCTTTGGGGGCTGAAGAACCCCATTGTTTAGGTCTGTAGGAGCCTTGGGGCTGAGATCTGCCTCTTGGGCATCTGCATCTGCCTCTTTGTGGCCTGTCTGACACTGGAAATGACCAATTTTTTGAAGGCCAGTTCCTGCTAAATCTAGGTGGCTGAACCTGTAAGAAATCTTTCACAGTTTGCATTGACTTTGCTTTATCCTCCATTTTCTTTAAAACCTCTTCTGCCTTAACACCAAACAAAGTATCATGCTGTAGTGGAGCATCCAATAATTTCATTTTAACATGGTCAGGTAAACTTTGTTCTTTCAACCAAGCATGTCTTCGAATAACTGAGCCTGTAACTGCGGCTCTACAACAAGCCTCTAATGAATCAAAACCACATTGCAGAGTATGCTTTCCCACTTGTTCAACTGCATGCAATAAATCCCGCATTTCTTTACAGTCAGGACCTTCTGTATTTGTAACCATTTTCTGCTTTAACAATGACATGAGATACTGCTGATATTTAAGCATGTGAAACTGACAGTTTAAAGCTCTTACAGCTAAAGTAGCAGAAGTGTAAACTTTTTTCCCCCCATCTGTCCAGAGCTATCTGAGGGGACAGGATTTTTGTCAGTGGAAGCTTTAACCCCTTTTGGACCCTGAGAAATAGTTTCCCGCAGTGGGGTTTTTGTAAAGAAATTTATGAGAGTCAGGGACCCTGTAGTACCTGTCTGGCTTTACTGGTGCAGGGGGTAAAGGATCTGGAGACAGACTGGTTTCAGAAAAAACAATATCAAGCACAGGGGGGATAGCCAAGGGCCTGTGCTGAGGCAATAGAAGGAAATATCTGAGCCTTTTCTTGGATTCTGAGTAATCCTGGCTCTTCCAATAAAAGTGTTCCCTCACGGTGTGCAGGGTTTCCCCAAAAGAGTAATCCTCAGGCGGTGAGGCTGAAGGAATGGACTCTTCAGCATCAGAGTCCTCATAGGGAGGGAGAGAATAGCCCTGGTCAGAGGAAGAATCAGAAGAAATGGAAACCTGATTAGAGGAATCATAATCAGTGTCTTGCCTAGGCCTTTTGTCAGGAGGGGGATGGGAGCCCCTGATTAAAGTAATAAGGTCTTTGGCCATTTTAAGCATCTGTTTCTTAGGCATGGATGACTGTTCTGGAGAATGCTGCACTTGTTTCTTTGTCTTTAATGGTGTTTGTGACTTTGCCTTTGCTGCTGTAGTAGCTTTAATTGTAAGCTGTGAAGGTCTGAAAACCCTCTCAGAAGCCGTTGCCTGCTCAGCGGCTCCGGACCCACCTGAGGGTATATTTTCCGTAGGCCCAATACCTTGCATTTCCACAAGCCTCGGTGTCTCCACGTGGCTGTCGGTTGCGGCCTGTGGCTCTGGGGTAGCAGATGTCAGGGGCTGCGAAAGTGCCTCACTGAGAACCGGCGACTGGCCTAGAAGAGGATTCGTCATTAGTTTTGGACCTCAGATGCCTGTCTTTTTCTTTGTCTTTGCGTTTTTTATACATTCCAGTCGTCGGTTGTTCTGACGGCATTATGTAATTAAATCTTCGTCCAAAATAATGTAAAGCAAAATCAAACAGACGTTTAATAGTGAGTTTATTAAATCTAGCACAAAACCGACAACTAGTGACGTCGTGGTCAGGGCCTAAGCAAGGAATGCAGTAAGACTGGAAGTCCTTATGAGGTATTTGCTTCCCACAAGAAATACAATTATTAATTTTTACTGACATCGGTCTGGGGCAAGAAAAAGTTTCCCCAATGGGGTACTTAGCTTTATTGAAGACTTCGGTTCTGAAATTCAATTTTGAAAATCTCAGGAGTAAGCCGACCGGCACTTGCGAACTGCTTATGCTTCGGGCACCGCGTGGCAAGAAAGGCTGAAGAAAATGGCGTCGGTTGCAACTTTTATACCCCTGGCGCACTGAAGTCAGGGAAGAGGCGACAGCAACAGACGCCGGACCAAAACTTTGGAACATGGGCCGACTACGGGTCGCCTGCCAGCAGGATAACCCAAGTGTAATGACTGCAACAGTGAAACACGATGAACATCTGAAAGTGTTCTGAGCCTGCTCTGAAATGTTGGAAACTCCTGAGGTAGGCATCTTTGAGATCTAGGGTCACTAGCCAGGCGTCTGGAGCCAACATAGGTAATAGGTTTTGAAGGGTCAGCATTTTTAATTTTGACACTTGGATGAACAGATTTAATGTGGATAGGTCTAGAATGGCGTCCCAGGTGCCCTCTTTTCTGGGTACCAGGGACAGCCTTGAGTAGAAACCTTTTCCTACTTGTTCCTCTGGCACTGGTTGCACTGATCCCTGAGTACAGAGGTTTTGAATTTGTCAGATGGCCTCTGCTTTTTGGTTTGGAAGTAAGTCTGGGAATCCTGCAAATCTTGGGCTTTCTTTGAAAGTGAATTTGTACCCCTTTGAAATGATGTTTAGTACCCACCGATCTGTTGTGGTGGTTTGCCATTTGTCTAAGAATAGGGACAGCCTTCCTCCTAGCCTGGTGGGGGTGGTGGAGGGGGAGTCATTGTAGGTCCTTGGATTAGGGAGTGGATTTAGCGTAGTAGAGGACCACTGCCTGGGCCTTTGCTGGCCTTGCTGCTGCTGTCTCGAGGGCCTATTTCTGCACCCTCTTCTAGGCACGGCTTTGGGTTGAGCAGGAAAGGACCAGTGTTTTGTTGGAAAGTTTCTGCTGAATCTGGGAGGGTGTACTTGCAGGAAGTCTTTGACTGTCTGCATAGACTTAGCCTTGTCTTCCATTTTTTTAATGACTTCCTCTGCTTTTGGGCAGAACAGTAGTTCCCTATCCAAGGGGGTGTCCAAGAGCTTAGATTTTTATCTGGTCAGGCAAAGGCTGGTCTCTCAGCCATGCATGCCTTCTGATGACTGATCCTGAAACTGCAGCTCTGCTAGAGCCTTCTAGAGCATCAAATCTGCAGTGCAGGGAATGCTTTGCCACTTGAGAGCTAGAGTGGATCAAATCGCCTAGTTCTCTGGTAATATTACTCTCTGGTAAGGTGGAAATTTTTTGATTTATTAATTCCAGAGTGTTTTGTTGAAATTTGAGCATGTGAAATTGGCAACTGAGGGCTCTAATGGCTAAGGCAGCCAAAGTGTAGACCTTTTTGCCCCAACGTTCCAAGGCTCTGCTCTCCTTGTCAGAGGGTACTGGGTTTTTGGAGGAGCTGGTCTTAACCGCTTTGGGTCCCTGGGTAATGACTTTTGGGTCAGCTGCAGGGTTCTTAAACAGATGCCTGTGGGAGTCAGGTACCCTGTAGTATCTCTGTTAGGTTTTCTGGGTGCAGGAGGTAGGGCATCAGGAGTGATGCCAGATTCCAGGAAGGTGTCTTCCACAACATCCAGGATGGGTAGAATGGCTAAGGGCTTGTGTTGAGGCAAGTCCAGGAACTCCCCTCAGTCTCTTCTTTGACTGGGGTTAGTCCTGGGACTCCCAATAGAAATGCTCCCTGAGTGAATTTAAGGTTTCCCCAAAAGAAAGGTCCTCGGGGGGGGGGGGGGGACTGAAGGAATGGATTCTTCAGCATCTGAATGCTCAAAGGCTGTCAGGAGCTGTTGTTCAGTGTCTTGAGTCTAGAAATTCAGAATCCTCAGACTGCGACTCTGACCCAACCAACGTGCTGGCGCGACTGCCAAAACGGTCGAAGGAGCCTGATCTGGCAGCATACCAGACTCCAGAAGGGTCTCAGTAGAGGCCTGAGATGGCTCTACAGCTGTCATCAGGGCCTGCAAATGTGCCTCGCTGAGTTCCTCTGAACTAGTGGAAGGAAGGCAGGCTGACTTCCAATTTGTGTCTGTGGGCCTAACCTTCTGAGGTCTGTCTCTCTCCTCATCTTTTCTCTTTTTGGGAATTTCGACAGTCGATTGACCGACAAGACGTCATTACGCATGAGTAGCTAACCTCCCTAAAATGCCTAGCTACAAAATCAGCTCTCCTACGTATGGTCCTAGCGTTAAATAAGGCACAGAACCAAAAAACGTGGATGTTGTGATCTGGGCCTAGACAAGTTACACTCAGATTATGAAAGTCTCCGTGTGGTATTTGTTTTCCAGAACGGAGACAGTTATTTACTTTTTTGGACATTGGTTAAGTGCAAGAAAAAGGATCCCCAATGGGGCACATAGCTTTAGTAGTATTCTCCCTCACTCTAGCAATGGGTGACCGATGCACTTGCAAACTGCTTCTGCTTTGGGCTCCACGGCAAGAAAGACTGATGTAATGGCGTCGGCTGCCTCTCTTTATAGCACTGATGACCTGATGTCAGTCTCGGGTGACATGCAGCTGATGCAGGAGGGAAATCCTTTACTCTGGTATTCAGGCTGGCCGAGGGCTACCCAACAGGGATAACCCAAACGTGATGACTGCTACTGTGAAACACGTAGAACATCTGTAGATAAAACATTCCTCATACTTTCACAATGTGTCAGAACAAATTTAAAAATACAAGTTTGACCATTCAACATTATGAAAATCAAAATTGCAGAAGTACACTTTTTTCCCCATACCAGTCAACAATTTTGCCATCCTTATTAACAGAGTAGGATTGGAATCAACTGTTCAGCAGTAGTGGGCTCAACTAAAGCTACAACTGCTGTGTCAGGTTTGGGAATAGTATAAAAATGTAAAAGTAAACTTTATACATCCTGTCTTTTGAAGGGCAACTGGCTATCAGGAAAACTGCAGGCAGTAACACACATACCCTTTAAAGCAGACAAAAAGTACAGTTTTGTACCTACCATAAATGTAGATGTCCGAGAGGTATGCATCTGCAGTCCTAACAAATGGGTTGTCCTGGCCTCAGGCAGCCCTTTGGTCGGCCGGATTCCAAAGTCTGGGTCTTTCCTCGGCTGATGTCGCACTTCACCCGACGTCATAGCTGCAGTTCTGCGGGTATAAAGGCATCAGCCGACGCCATTTTCCTCAGTGTTTCTTGCCCCAGATGCCAGGTGCCCTCTAGGCAGGCTAAATTTGGATAAATGCAAATGTTTCCAAACAATAGAGAGCAAATAGAAATAAACATGTATATACATATATACAAACAAATACACCATAATAGATTCCCCCAGCTAGCTACAAGATGGGCAAACACCCTAGGAGTACCACAGAGGGGAAGGAGGGTGGGTAATCCTGACTGCAGATGCATACCTCTGGAAACATCTACATTTATGGTAGGTACAAAACTGTACTATGTCCTTCAAGGATGCATCTGCAGTCCTAACAAATGGGTAGAATACCATAGCCAAACTGGGGGAGGAGGCACTAAGGAGGCACTAAGAGTTTATGGTGTAGTTAAGATCCCTTGCAAAACAGCAGTGGCAAAACCTGCTCGGGATCTGGAGTATAAAGGTAGATTATAATGCTTGGCAAATGTATGCACGGAGCTCCAAGTAGCAGCCTCTAAAATGTCTTTGGTAGCCACTCCTCGTAAGAAAGCTGTGGTAGTGGCTGTAGCCCTTGTGGAGTGAGGTCTGATGTTTTCTGGAGTTGCCTTTCCATGAAAAGAGTAACAAAATCTAATGCAATTTCCTATCCATTTTGAGATTGTTTGTTTTGAAATTGCTTTTCCTTCCATTCCTGTTGCATATGCTACCAGAAGCTGGTCAGTTTTTCTATTGCTCTTGGTTCTGTCCAGGTAGTAGCGCAATTGTCTGTGTACATCCAAGGTATGCAGCAATCTCCCCCCCCCCCCTGTTCTGCGGGTTGGGGAAGAATGTTGGTAGGTGTATTGCTTGGTTTAATGATACCCTGGAGACCACCTTTGGCATAAAGGTAGGATTAGTTCTCATGGACACTCTATCCTGATGGAAGATAAGGAAGGGCTGTACTGCCATTAATGCCTGTAATTCAGAAACCCTTCTAGCTGAAGTGGTTGCAAGCAGGAATGCAGTTTTCCAAGATAAGTACTGTAATTCTGCCGTTGCTGCTGGTTCAAAAGGGGGGAGTGTCAACTTTTCTAACACAAAGTTCAAGTCCCATGTAGGCAATGGTGGTTTCCTTGGTGGCTTTACATTTTTAATTCCTCTGAGAAACTGCCTGAGTAGAGGTTGAGAAAAGACTGGAGGATCCATGTTGTATTCTGCTGAAATTGCTGATGCATGAATCTTAATGGAGGAGTAAGACAGTCCACTGTGGAAAAGCTCTGCTAAGTATTCTAGGATGTTAGCTATGTTTGCCAATGATGCATCTACTCCTTTTGTTGCACTACAAATGAGATATCTTTTCCATTTTGCTGAATAAGTTTTCCTTGTTGAGGGTCTTCGAGCCTCCAAGATAATGTCTTTAACCCTTTGAGATAAATCTGGGTTATTTTGCCTTATGTAATGTTCCAAGCAGCTAGCTGCAGTGTTTTCAAGTTTGGATGCAGGATTTTGAAGTTGTTCTGTGTTAGCAGTAGAGGTAGTAGGGGTAGAGGCCATGCGTGTTCCCGGGACATACTCCTCAGTAGCGGGTACCAATGTTGCCTCGGCCAGTCTGGAGCTATCAAAATGATCCTCGGGTGATCTTCTTTGATCTTCAGTAGCACTTTGTGCATCAAAGGAAGAGGTGGGAATGCATATGCTGTCAGGTTTTCCCAACTGAAGGATAGGGAGTCCACTTTCCAAGCAAGTGGGTGGTATGTCCTTGTGCAGAATTTTTTCAATTGGTGGTTGTGTGGGGATGCGAACAGGTCTATTTCTGGCAGTCCCCATTTCCTTGTGATGGTTTTGAAGATGTCTGGATGCAGCATCCATTCGTGGACATCCGTGGTTGTTCTGCTTAAGATGTCTGCTAGTATATTTTCTTTTCCTGGCACAAATATGGCCTGGAGCTGAATGTTGAGGCTCAGGGCCACATTCCAGAGGTCCATTGCCATCCGGCATAGAGGATATGAATGTGTGCCTCCCTGTTTGTTGATATACCACATAACTGTGGTGTTGTCCGTCCTTATCAGCAAATGACCCTGTTGAAGAAATGGTCTGAATGTCTGAATTGCCTGTTTTACTGCCAGCATCTCTTTTTGATTTATGTGTAGGTTCATCTGGTCTTGAGTCCATAAGCCTTGTATGCACTTGTCCACCATGTGTGCCCCCCAACCGAGGTCTGAGGCATCCGTGGTGATAGTCTGGCTTGGGTGAGGTCTGTGGAAGGGCAGTCCATTGTTCAATTGACAGGCCTGGGCCCACCACTGGAATTCTTGCTTCAGGCATGGAATTATTGGAATTTGGGTTTCTAGGCTGTGCTTGTGCTGAGACCATAAATTCCTCAGGTACCATTGCAACTTCCTCATATGTAGTCTGGCATGTGGAATTAATATTATGCAGGATGCCATGTAACCCAGGGCTTGCAGGATTTTCCTTGCTGTAAGCTGGTTCTGCGTTGTTAATGCCATGAAATAGAGTGGTAGCTGCTTCTGTTTTTGCTGTGAGGAATGCCATCTGGTTTGATGTGTCCAGTTCTGCACCCAAGAAGGTTATCCTTTGGGATGGTATCAGCCTTGACTTTTTTATGTTGACTGTGTATCCCAGGGCTTGCAGCAGGTGAATAACCTTTTCAAATCTTTTGTTAATTTGTCTTTGCTGTCCGCTTGTAACAGGCAGTCGTCCAGGTATGGATAAATTTGAATTCCCTGAAGCCTGCAATGAGCAATTACTGATGCCAGGCATTTCGTGAATACTCTGGGCAGTAGATAAGCCAAAAGGCAATGCTGAGAATTGATAATGCTCTGATCCTGCAAGAAATCTGAGGTATCTTCTGCAATTTGGTCGTATGGGGACGTGCAGGTATGCCTCCTTGAGATCCAGAGTCACCAGCCAAGACTCCTTGCCCAGCATGGGAAGAAGTTGCTGTAGGGTCAGCATTTTGAATTTTGGAACAATGAGATATGTGTTTAGAGCGGACAGGTCGAGGATAGGTCTCCATTGGTTTTCCTTTCTTGGTACTAGGAAAAGCCTTGGATAAAATCCTTGTCCTTGTTCCATAGCCGGTACCTTTTCTATAGCTCTCATCCTTAGTAAGTGGTCTATTTGCTGTAGAGCGTTTGTCCTTTGGTTTGGAGGTAGGTTTGGCATTCCTCTCTTCCTTGGAAGAGTATGGAAGTGAAACCTGTAGCCTTTGTCTATTGTCTGTAAAATCCATTTGTCTCCTGTGATGTAATGCCAATTTACTGAAAATAAGGCTAGCTTTCCGCCTAAGGGTGCTGCCAGTTGTTCCCTGGTAGGCGGTTTCAGAGCCAAGTCACTGTGATTGTCCTGTGGAAGTGGTAGTGGCTGGATCTGTGGCAGTAGTTCTCTGACTGTTAGGCTGCCACTGACGTCCCCTGTAGGCACCTCTGGATTGACCTCTGCCTCTAGGGCGCCTATTTCTGCTTCTCTGTGCTCTGGTGGTGTCTGGAAAGGACCAATTCTTGGAAGGCCAGTTCCTACTAAACCTCGGAGGCTGGACCTGTAAGAAATCCTTGACTGTCTGGACAGATTTAGCTTTTTCTTCCACCTTCTTCAACACTTGCTGTGCAGGGGTACCAAACAAACTGTGCTTTTCCATGGGAGCATCTAGAAGCTTTGACTTTACATGGTCTGGTAAGGATTGCTCTTTTAACCATGCATGCCTTCTGATCACTGTACCAGTCATAGCTGATCTAAAGGAAGCCTCCAGTGCATCATAGCCGCATTTTAAGGAATGATTACTGACCTGCTGAGTGTTATGCACCAAATCCTGAAGAGACTTACGGTCTAAAGGCTCAGGCGAGGACAGTTTTTTAGTGAGCTGATCTAACAGAAATTCCTGATACTGAATCATGTGGAATTGACAGTTTAAGGCCCTAGCCGAAAGGATAGCAGAAGTATAAACTTTTTTACCCCATCTCTCCAATGCCCTAGATTCTCTTTCAGAGGGAAGGGGGTTTTTGGCAGAGGCAGCAGCTACAGCTTTGGGGCCCTGTGAAATAGTTTCAGGATCTGCAATAGGAGCCTTATACAAATGATAATGTGTGTCCGGAACCCTGTAGTATCTGTCGGGCTTAGCAGGGGCCGGAGGCAGTGAGTCAGGGGCAGTACAAGCATCACTAAATGCATCATCCACAACTGTAAGTACTGGAGGAATAGCTAAAGGCCTATGCTGTGGTAAATGTAAAAAGATCCTGAGCCTTTTCCTAGAGTCTGAAAAATCCTGGCCCTGCCATTGAAATTGTTCCCTCATAGCATGCAAGGTTTCCCCAAAAGAAAATTCCTCAGGAGGAGAGGCAGAAGGTATGGAATCCTCTGCATCAGAATCCTCATATGGAGAATAAGGGCCTTCTGGAGGATTTGTATTATCTGAATCATCAGAGGAGTAATCTGAAGAAACTGGCTCAGGGGGCTCTGCTCTAGGCCTCTTCTCTGGAGGTGGGTGAGAGGCCCTGTCTGGGTGAGACTGGGTTCCCCTGATTAAAGAAATGAGATCCTCTGCTAGACTAAGCATTTGAGTACTAGAGCTAGGCCTGTGAGAGGGGGTTTTACCAGGCACGGCCTTTGAAGATTTAGCTGCTTTAGCCCTGGCAAAAGCCTTAATTGACATGGATGCAGGGGGCCTAGCAGCTCCCCGTGCAGGAGTAGATACATCTAAGGGGATAGTATCTGATAATTCCTGAGAAACTGTAAGAGCAGGTGGATTTTCTGTAGCAGATTCAGCCAAGCTGGAAGAGGCCTCGGTAGAAGGAGGCATGCTTTCGGCCGAAGGAAGAACAGCGGACTCGGTTTCGGCCGAAACTGAGACACTCGCGGCTGGCTTAACCGCGGTTTCGGACGAAACCGCGGACCGCGAGTGTCGGTCCTTTCCTTACGCTTTTTAGCTAAATGTGAAGTCGGAGTTTCCGACGGCATGATATAAGCAAAAGCGGAGCCGAAAAACTCCTCTGCAAACTCCGACAGACGTCTAAGTGTCCGTCGGTTGAAGGAAGCACAGGCTAGACAAGCTGCTACGTCGTGGTCTGGGCCTAAACAAGGTAGGCAGTAAGAGTGGAAATCTTTATGAGGTATTTGTTTCCCACAAGTTAAACAGTTATTCACTTTTTCTGACATCGGCTGAGGCAAGAAAGAGTCCCCAACGGGGTACTTAGCTTTTTAGAAGTCTTCGGTAGTAGTAATCTCTGGTTCCGACCGACCGGCACTTGCAAACAGCTTCTGCTTCGGGCGCCACGCGGCAAGAAAGACTGAGGAAAATGGCGTTGGCTGATGCCTTTATACCCGCAGAACTGCAGCTATGACGTCGGGTGAAGTGCGACATCAGCCGAGGCCAGACCCAGACTTTGGAATCCGGCCGACCGAAGGGCTGCCTGAGGCCAGGACAACCCATTTGTTAGGACTGCAGATGCATCCTTGAAGGACATCAGGGGTGTGGATTTCTGTAAAATCCTTTAGTAACAACTCATACTATTTTCTGAGAGACTGAGAAACCCCAGTGTGCTCCCACTGGCACATTTTAGCAACTGTCTCACAGAAACAGAAACCACCACAGGGAGAATCAGAAACTGAGCTTTCCTCTTGAGTGTGAGTTAGAAATATTAGGGGAAAAAATGTATTCATCCCTGCATCTTGTTCAGATCCAGAATCTTGTATATCTTCAGGAAAACAGAAATCCCTCTTTCTTTTACCAGAAACCACTTTACAATAAGGATCAACAGCCTGAATTAAACCCTGAGCAAGACCCAATAAACTACTCCTATTGAAAGGAAATTGAGGAAGAGTAGATATGTGCTTCGTTTTCCATTTCCTTTTGACAGGAAAAATGTGGCCAACTGTGTTATTAATGGTAGCAGCAGCTTCCCTGGGAATGGGCACAGAATTCTGACACAATAAGAAGCTTTACCTGTTCACTCTCCCAGGACTAATAAAAATGGCTCTTCCTTGCCAACTGAAGGGACCCCAACAGCCACAAAGGACATGGCTCAGGGGGATCTGGGGTAAAAGATGAGTCATCTGAGACATAACAAATGGCCACAACAGTGTCACCCACCTGTGGCTGAACTAAACTGCTAGGCTGGTGTGGTGGAAAAAGCTGATTTCTTAATTGTTTCATTTTGTGGTTCAAAGAAGGACCAACTATGGTATCTGTAGTCTGTTCCACAGTCAAGCTGAAAATGGTGCCTCTTATCTGGGGAAGAAAAACAGCCAGTAAACGCTACCAGTCCACAAAAGTTACTTTTTTTTTTTTAAAGAAATGCACTTTAAAACACTATTTCAGCCACACAAAAGTAAAATAAACACAATTTCTTCACAGAAAAAATGTTTCCAGTTATCTTACAGCACTTTAAATGGACAGAAAAAATGAGCACTCTGTTTAAAAGTACTTTACAGTTTCTAGACATTCCACTGAAACATAACACTCCCAGCTCTAAAACAACTTTCCTGAAGAGGAATGTAATAAAACATCAACAAAATTAAGAAAATGGAAGTCCTTCCCAAAGGGAACTTTTCTATCCAGCAAGGAAAACACAAGACAACTGTTGATCCTTGAAAGCCTCCCAGGAGTTTACTCTTCAACAGCAGTTAAGATCTAATGGGCTTTACTCTCAAACTTTTATTTTAGTCATTTATTTAGTCAGCTCAGCTTGAGCTGTCTGTCAGGTTGGGCACGTGGAAGCTGGACAGCTGTTTCATCCTTGGCAGGATATAATTCATATAGCTAAGGCTACTGTAGCAGTGATAAACATGATAAAACATTATTATTTCCTCACTCATATTAAATAAACAAAAAAGTTTATGCATAATAAGCATAAAAATCTATACCGGCAACAATACTGCCAAAGAGAAGTTTGTATACTGGACCTCTTCAAATATCCAACAAGAAACCATCATATTGAATTACCTCAATTTGACTGAAAAAAATAACTAGTCACTCCTTAAACTATAGACTCAATCTATTTGGATTCACTCAACTTATTACCACCACTGCCCACAACAACAAACTTAATGACTGACATTCCACCACTGACTGGATTTTAAAGAAGATGCCAAACAAAACTGCTTCCTGTGGTACCCTTTCTGACACCCTAACTCGTTATAGCCAAGTGATGCCTCTAGATTTTCTGCAGTTACATGCTAGGGACCTCTAGGCGTCAAACACTGCTTGCTCACATTCACTTCAGTAATTATAAAGCCATGTTTAATTCAAAGCCTTACAACATTTCTTCTTAAAGTTAACACAATGGCAAGCACAGCTGTATTGCTATATGACCTCTGTCTAGTGCACAGAGAGATTAATTTTTGTTCATATAATATTTATTTACACTGTCAAAAATTTTACGTTTTACTAAATCTCTCAACAGCTTGATAGCACAGACAGACCTGCTTAGACTCACATGAAAACTCTCAGCAGGATGAACAAAATGCTGCTTGTGTGCAACTTGAACAGATGCTGAGATGTTGCAAGTTGTTTAGAAAATATTACAAATTTAATAGCCAATATGTTTATTATGACTTATAAAATCCAGTTTAAAACCTAGAACCTATAGAATATTACCAGTATAAAAATAGTTTGCGCTGAAGAGTTTGCCATTCTTTAGTAACCCTTACGCCTCTGGAGACGTGAACATTCGTTTGAATTGTCAGGACATAATTTGATTCCATCAAAAAGCTTAGGCTCTGCCCATAGGAAGTTACAGTGCAAATTTCCAGAGCTCCATCAGAGGGAATGAGTTAAGCTATTATCTACCAACTTTTGCTATGAGAGATCAAACTTGTACATAAAACAGTGTTCCGATCATGTGCAACCTTCTCTTCCTTTCAAAATAAAAAAATCTTGTCTTCCTTAAAATCTTTGAACTGGATAATATTACAAAATCTTCCACTAGACAAAGTCATACAATTATTTAATTCCAATTTTCTAAATTATACAATTATTTAATTCCAGTTTCCTAAACATTCTAAATGAGATTGCCCGAAAAACAACAAAAAGTCAGTGCCAATCCAGCTCCTTGGTTACGCTGCGCAGACAATCAAAGCAGTGTTTCTATGAGCATTCAATCCCTCCCTCAACCATCCCTACACATTCAATTCCCTTAACACTTTCCTCCATCTTTCCACATTATGATATTTATGCTTTTTAAGTTCCCTTAACATTCTCGTGTGCTCAAACCTATCACGCTCATCTGCTGGGTGAAGGGCAGACATCTTCTGTCCCAGTACCAGCAATTTCCCATGTTCTACAAACGTTTTAAGACTTCTAGTTCATATAAACAGTTCCTTTCACCTAAAATTAAGTAAAAGTTTTACAGTGCTCATTGCCGTTTTCTTCACCAAACTTTAAATGAAGGCATTCTTGCAGAATTTGTCTCCCAAAGGAACAATTGCTGGAGATTCTTCTAATGTCATTATAAGCTCTTGAAAACAATCTCCCCCAAATAAGCAACCTTAACCAAAAACATCTAAACAAACTAAAGAATACAGCAGCAAGAGAAGGCAAGTACCAAAGAGCATATTTACTGTAGCTGAATCTTCATCAGTAGGGTAGCTGAATCTCCATCTGTAGGGCAGCTGATAATGCGTCCTCTCATTACAAACAAATTCAATAGCCTGAAATTTAGGAAACTTTAATAAAAGTGCCATCATCTGGGGACATGCGATACACTGTAGTAAAGGGGATCTTCAGATTAAAACAATCATGTCAATATGGTTCTCCCTACTAGACATTTTTAGGGTTGAATAACCTAAAATTACTATATCAAGTAGGGACACAAGTACAGCAGTACAGCACAGAACATCAATAACAAGCTAAGTGATATCAAATAATACTTTAACCATAGTTGTCTTTTAACAATAAAACAAAAAAATAGTAAAGATGGTGTTGGGCATGCTCCCCCTTAAAGCTAAGTAAAAAACAGGAATGAGGAACTCCACGATGGTACAGCAGACAAAACACTTCTTTATTGTAACTAAAAAGAACAGGAATGATGAGCGCTTTCTCGTACACAATGTACGCTTCTTCAGATCTAAATTAAGTAAAACATGATGACCCTTATATAGTACTTCTAACCAATCATTCAGTAATTAACATCCTAATTGACTAGGCAGAGTATGCAATTAAACATTCAGAGTAGCTCTTATCATTCAGCAGGAGCCAAGAAATGTACTTCCTGTTGCTGCAAGACGGCAACTTCATTTTAAACTTTCATATATTTCAAATATTTCCTTTATATAAAAGCATAATGAATCATTAGTATCCCAATATTATTCAAATTCATGGTTTGACTAAAAAGTCCAAAATGTATACCTTAAATATAATAGACATTGATCGACATTAAAAAGCATCTAAAAAATCTAACAGCATTATATGCTCAACTAAAATATCTGTAAACATGAAATCAGATAAAACTATTACTTAACAAAAGACTATTTAATAAATAAATAGTAATACTATGAAAATCCAATGGTTCTCTTCATGAATGTCATAACGCTCACATCCGTTCATATATTGCATTTACATAGTGAAACGGAATGGCATTCAAAATACTATACAGCATTTTATATTAATGGCATTCGCTATGAAACTCAACATGTACAGCTCTTAGAAGAAGCGTTTGGCTCAGCACAACTAGTCTATCAATGGAGCCAACAATATATGTACTCATTTGATGTTAAAACTATTTATGAAAGCAACTTATTGAACATGATGATATACATGAACTATAGATATATAAGAAGTCACCTTTCAACTTTAGTAAGACGCTATATGTAAACATGAATTTATTATATTATTTATTTATTTATTATGTATGACTCTCCAGAAAAATATGCATGTATATATAGCCATACAAAAATCAAAAATAAAAATAGAAAGAAAAAAATAGTAATGAAACATACTCTATTTCAAAAGCATATATCAAATATATATTGTATATTATTTTGTGTATTAAAATGTATATATAACTGTAACAAGCTAACTAATCTAAAAAATATATATAATATAATATGTAAACCTTATAAGTATAGTATTTGTTACTAATTATTTTATTTATTTAATATTTCATAATTAGATATAAGGCAATAAACACAAGACCGATGTAAATTTTCTAATAAAATATACTCCAATAATCCCGGTGCTCAGCATCAAATATCTGAGAACAGGGAAAATCTTGGATATTAAAGACTGACCTATTGTAACTTACATGAATATAGGTGTTTAGATGCACTGTGTCTTGTTAAGTGCCTAAAATCATAATGTATATATATAAAATAAAATACATATATAATGCAAAAAAATGATGAGAAAACGCAAAACAAAACCTTATTAAAGGTACTTAAAAAATAATGATGAAAGTTCATATCTTATCATATAAGCATCATCTTATATTCAAAGAAAATAGTAAAAACATTATAACCAAGAGTTTGGACTACCACTGTAACAGTGGATCCAATAAAGGGGTCCCTAAAGAATAACAATTGGTTAAACTAAGTGTAAAACTCCCTTCAGATGTTACAACTAAAAATTATTACCAAAAACGTCAGTACTACATAAAAGAGAACATCCTATTATTTCAGACTTCTTTTCTTCAGGACTGATCTGAGACTCACATACTGATTAAGACCTGGAGTATGATGCGCTTTAAATTTTAAGATCCATTGTAGCTCTATATTTTCAAGATCATTGAAAGTATCACCTTCCCTGGTTGAATAACCTAAAATTACTATATCAAGTAGGGACACAAGTACAGCAGTACAGCACAGAACATCAATAACAAGCTAAGTGATATCAAATAATACTTTAACCATAGTTGTCTTTTAACAATAAAACAAAAAAATAGTAAAGATGGTGTTGGGCATGCTCCCCCTTAAAGCTGTGTTTCCAGCTGACATGTTTGGAGAGGTAGGTAACCTTTACCCTGGACTGGAGATGTTGACTTTTTTTTAAACCTTCCTGGAAAACTGAAGTCCACCTGTGGTTAAGTCCCACAGAAAATGAATGCACTGCAGTAAATGAAGAAAGCAACTGTACACATTAAAGTGAAAAAAAAAAAAAAAAGGTAAAAAAAAGGTAACTCAAGAGAGCTCCCTTTGTATGAGGTACACCTCTCATACTCCTCACTCTACACTGTAGCGCCAAAAATTCAACAATCTTATTTTAATATTCCAGAATCTAGTGCAACTCTAAATTAAGATAGGGACAGGCTTCTTCCTGTTGTATAACACTTCTTTATACAGCCTATATTCCTCCAACACTGACACGTTAATGCAAAAGCATTTTAGATCTGCCACCAAGTTCCAAAAGGCTGGGAATACAAGGACATTTAAACAGCTGTGCCATGACCTAAAAAACAATCATTTGATTTCTTTTTCTACAGAGCCAGCTTTCTTATATCTCACTTTCACTACCCAAACCACTCTCCAACACCAGCTTTATTCAATGCATGGTTACAAGGGAAATGGAGCCATTTTCAGGCACTCAACATGCGCAAGGCAGACAAACAGCTTCACAGAATGTGTCTGATGTAGTAGTAAGTGAAAATATATTAACTGATTAAATAAGAGTGAAAAAAATGGATTGCTTGGACTGGAGATGTTGACAGGCAGACAAACAGCTTCACAGAATGTGTCTGATGTAGTAGTAAGTGAAAATATATTAACTGATTAAATAAGAGTGAAAAAAATGGATTGCTCCAGACAGTTGTTGGTTGCTTTTATGCTTTCTTTTCCCCAGAGTGTTGTACAATCATAGAGTAGTATATATAAGCTCAGCCAGGACTTACCCCTGGTGAAAACAAAATGTTTTGAGCAGTCTCATTTGTTTCAAATTTATGGGCAGCTTTTGAGGCTGAGTGACCAAACACTTGCAAAATTAATACTGGTGTCCTAAGATTTCACTGCAGAAGCAAGACAAGCAGAGGATCATGGTGTGAAAAATAAAAACACAAACACACACTTCACCCATACCTTTAGACAATTTAAAAGATCAGTAAGTGAGAGCAATTTTTATTACAGTACTTTGTCACCTAAGGCATGTTTTGGGGATGTACAAGGAACCTGAAACATTCAGCAGAAAACAATAAGGCTCAATACAAAAGGCACTTCAGCAAAGAAATGATATGGAAAACCAAGCACATTGAGGTACAAACAAACTGCTGTTCCACAGTGACACTCACTTTCATTGACTTACAAGTGCATAAATCAAAGCAAGCTTAACAGATCTAACAATGTAAGCATGTTAAATAAATGTTGAAAAAAATCTCACATCTACCTTTTGCTCGCAGACATTCACTACTGACTGGACTGAATGACCCAACTGTTTCAAAGTGCTGGGCTTGAGACCAGGGGTCTTAGGATGTGAACGTTTATCTTAAATAGAAAGAAAATAAATGAGCTTGCAGTGCCCTTCCACAGATGAGCAAATTAACTTAAACTCAGTACACTTTAGCTGTTATTATGAATAGGTATGAGGACTAGACCAAAATGGCCTCTAGTAACAGTAAGAAAAATATACAGTACACTGTGCTAGATATACAAATGGGAATAAATGCAACATGTGATAAGCTAGTAAAGCTTAGACAACAAATCACTGAAGCAAAACACAAAATTTAAGATCCTTGCAGAAGGTAATAGTTCATATATGGTTAAATGTGTGTGCTGCCCTGCAGTGGATAACTAGTGCCATACATTTTATGGAAGTACCTGGAGCAGTAGCCAAGCAAATGTGTATGGAGATTAATTAGTAGAGACCACTCTCTGTCCAAGAATCTCTTCTTGTAGACTGGGATGTGCAGGTATGCATCACTTAGATATACTGCAGCAAAAGATGTCTTTGGACTCAGCAAGGGAAGAAGGGATTGCAGTGCAATCTCGAAATTTCACACAAAGAGACCAGTTTAATTTTGACAGGTGCATAATGGGTCTCCATGGACCATCTTTTCTTGAAACCAAGAAGTGCTATGAGTAAAAACCTTTTTCCTCACGTGTCTTTAGGATGATTTGTGTGGTTCCTTGTTATAGCATAAGCAGCAGGATTAGTTTGAGAACATGACAGTTTTTCAGGTACATTTGTCATCCTTTTGCTCAGAGATTTTAACTTGAATTAGACAATATACCCTTACAATGATATATAACATTCACTTGCCTGAAAAAGTAAAACAAAAAGCCATGCTGGTCCAAAAAAAAAAAAAAACACAGACTAAAACACAGATGTGATGCAATACTCTTTATTGGACCAACATACGTTTTGCAATTACTCATTATCTGTGCTTCAGTGTTTGCCATCATCTGATGTAATTTTCTCCACTCTGCCAGTTTCCCTCTCATATCTGGAAAGGGATGGAGTGGGGGATATACATCTCAACCTGGAAACATCAAAAATCTGGACAAAGGCCCATGAAAATATATACAAATCTGTACGCTGATCATCATAAAAAAATCACATACATAATTATGTAGCCCCGCCCACTCCAATAGAATTGTGGGATACCAACTTTTAAACACAAACTAAACAGACAACCAAAACATCATCATGAAACACAAAATAAGAATAGTCATAGTGTTTTATTTATATTGATATCTGAACTTGTACAAGAATAAACAATATTCTGTTATAAAAATAACATAAATGGCTGCGCTTCAGCCTTCTTCATGGCATGAGAATTTCAAAGACCCCAGAAAACATGATGTCAGCACATAATGCAGCCTAACATGCTTCTTCTCAGGATTAGCGAAATGAAACAGTAACTAACTCGTCTCGAAGGGCACAACCTGTTTTTGTCAGTTCAGGGCTATTCTAATTACCAGGACTGGTATGAGTATTTCAACTAGCCTCAGCAAAACTGGAAATTGGCAGTCTTTCAACATGCGTGTGTTTGCCTCCCTCCCAACTAGTGAAAAGAAATTCCTTATCAATTGACCATCATGTCTCCAAAGCAAGCCTTCTATCTGGCTAATCCAATTTCCAGACATCTCCACTACATCCAAAAGTGTCTTAACTTCCCCTTATTCATATTATCATCAAACCTATTACTAAATATATACCTAAAGATGCATTATATTTATCTACCTATATTACCCAGCTTGAGAGACCTCAAAGAGTTGTACCTAAAAAGATTAGAGACTTCAAAAAAGTACAGTTGTGTACACTTAACATAAATGTAGATGTTCAAGTGTATTCACTGTTGCAGTCATCACATTTGGGTTATCTGCTTGCAGTAGCCCTCAGTCGGCCTGATTATCAAAGTCTTGGGTCTTGCGTCGGATGCTGTCTCATCTTCCATGACGTCGGGTCATTAGGGATATAAGGCATGCAGCCAATGCCATTACATCAGTTTTTCTTGCCCCAGATGTCAGGTGCCCCCATAATGGGGAGCAATTATATACAAGGTTACACCTCCAACCAAAAAAGCAAATACACCAAAAAGCTTTAAGCATAGCAAACAAGAACAGAGATATAGTCAATAGAAGTCAGGGGGGCTGGAGGGAGGGAGGGTAAAGTACAGTTGTGTACACTTACCATAAATGTAGATGTTTGAGTGCATTCACTGTTGCATCTGGGTTATCTGCTTGCAGTAGCCCTCAGTCAGCCTGATTAACGAAGTCTTGTGTCCTGTGTCAGTTGCTGTCCCTTCTTCCATGATGTCAGGTTGTCAGGGGTATAAAACATGCAGCCGACGCCATTACATCAGTTTTTCTTGCCTCAGATGTCAGGTGCCCCACTTATGGGAAGCAATTAAATCTATAAATACAAGGATATACCTCCAACAAAAAAGCAAATACACCAAAAAGCTTTTAGAGCATAGTAAGTGAGAGTAGAGGTATAGCCAAAAGAAGAAAGGGGGCTGGAGGGAGGGTAACCAGGACTGCAACAGTGAATACACTCTAACATCTACATTTATGTTAAGTGTACACAACTGTACTATGTTCTTCATGTTTCACTGTTGCAGTCATTACATTTGGGTAATCCTGCTGGCAGGTTGCCCTCAGTCGGCCTGAATTCCAAAGTCTTGGGTCCTGCGTCTGCTGCTGTCGCCCCTTCCCTGACGTCAGGTCGTCAGGGGTATAAAAGAAGCAGCCGACGCCATTTTCTTTAGTCTTTCTTGCCATGCGGTGCCCGAAGCAGAAGCAGTTCACAAGTGCCTGTCGGCAGACTCCTGAGATTTTCGTGTTCGAATTTCAGATCCGAAGTCTTCATTAAAGCTAAGTACCCCATTGGGGAAACTTTTTCTTGCTCCAGACTGACGTCAGAAAAAGTTAATAATTGTATTTCTTGTGGAAAGCAAATAACTCATAAGGACTTTCATTCTTACTGTATTCCTTGACTAGGCCCTGACCATAACGTTTCAGGTTGCCGGTTTTGTGCTAGATTTAACCAACGCACTATTAAGCATCGGTATGATTTTGCATTAAACTACTTTGGACACAGGTTTAATTATCCAGAAATGTCGGATAGCCATCCGACTACCGAAGTTCACAAAAAACGCAAAGAAAAAGAAAAAGATTGACAATCGAGGCCTAAAACCGACGACGAAGCTTCTCCTAAGCCAGTCCCCGGCTTTCAGTGAGGCGCTTTCGCAGCCCCTGACACCTGATACTTTAGAGTCGCAGGCCGCTACAGACTCCCACGTGGAGTTGGCTATGCCACTGGAAACTCAAGGTACTGGAGCCTCGGGTAGTATTCCTTCAGATGGGTCCAGAGCCACTGAGCAGGCACCGGCTTCTGAGGGTGTATTCAGACCTAAACATCTATACATTAAACTGACTTCAGCTTCAAAGGCAAAGACTAAAGCACCTTCAAAGACAAAAAACAAACTCAAGAGCCACGTGGACAGGCCTCCAAGCCCAAAAAACAGAAGCTCAAAATGGCCGAAGACTTGATTACCTTGATCAGAGGTTCCCATCCCCCTTCCTGATAAGAGACCTAGGCAAGAGACAGACTATGAATCTTCAGATCAGGTTTCTATTTCTTCTGATTCCTCTTCTGACCATGAATATTTTCTTCCCCCAATGAGGATTCTAAATGAGGATTCTGATGCTGAAGAATCTATTCCTTCAGCTTCGCCTCCTGAGGACTATTCTTTTGGGGAAACCTTACATACCATGAGGGAGCATTTCCACTGGGAGAGCCAAGATTTTTCAGAATCTAAGAAAAGGCTCAGGGACTTCCTTTTACTACCTTAACACAGGCCTCTAGCCATTCCACCTGTGTTAGACATTGTAGATGATGTATTCTCAGTCTAGTCTGACCCCTGACTCCTTAACTCCAGCTCCTGTTAATCCTGACAGATATTACAGGGTTCCTGACTCTCACAAATTTATTTTCAAAAACCCTGCTGCAGACCCAGAAACAATTTCACAGGGTCCAAAAGGGGTTAAGGCTTCAGCTGCAAAAAACCCTACCCCTTCTGACAGAGATTCAAGGGCACTGGATAGATTGGGGAAAAAAAGGTTTACACATCTGCTACCTTGGCTATAAGGGCTTTGAACTGTCAGTTTCATATGCTTAAATATCAGCAACATGTCATGGCATTGCTTAAACAGAAAATGCTTTTATAATTTGAATGTGCAGAAAACAAGTAAAGGCAGGCTTTAGTGCATGCAGCTGAACAAGTTGGAAAACATACTTTGCAATGTGGTTTTGATTCTCTGGAGGCCTCCTGCAGGGCCGCAGTTACGGGTTCTGTAATTAGGAGGCATGCTTGTCTAAAGGAACAAAATCTGCCTGATCATGTCAAAGTTAAATTATTAGATGCACCTTTACAGCATGATACTTTGTTTGGTGTTAAGGCAGAAGAGTTGTTAAAGAAAATGGAGGACAAAGCTAAGTCTATGCAAACTGTCAAAGATTTTTTACAAGTACAGCCACCTAGGTTTAGTAAACACTGGCCTACAAAGAAGTGGTCCTTTCCTGTGTCAGACAGACCTCAAAGGGGCAGACCCAGATGCCCTAGAGGCAGATCCCAGGCACAAGGTTCATACAAGTCAAAGCAATGGGGTGCTTCTACCTCCAAAAGTGGAGAAGACAAATCACAACATTACAGGAAACAGACCCAATGACTTCTCCCTGCCTGCACCAAGCACTTATTTCCTGGCAGCACCCTTAGGGGGGGGAATTAGCACTTTTTACTCAAAATTGGCACATTATAACCCATCGTGTCACAGGGCTACAAGTTCTATTTCCATACCCTGCCAAAGGCAAACGGCTGGCCAGATCTGCCAAAAAATCAATAGGCAGAGGCACAAAAACAAGTCTCATCCCTCATGGACATGAGGGCCATTCAACAAGTGCCAGAGCAAGAGCGGGGACAAAGATTTTACTCAAGACCGTTCTTGGTACCCAGAAAGGACAAGGCCTGGAGGCCAATACTGGACCTATCTATTCTGAACACATTCCTGGATATACCAAAATTCAAAATGTTGACTTTGCAGCAGCTTCTACCCATGCTAGGCAAGAACGCTTGGCTTGTAACTTTAGACCTAAAAGAGGCATACCTGCATGTCCCAATCAGACAAATATGAGAAGATACCTCAGACTCAAGGCTGGCTCAATGCATTACCAATTCTCGGCACTGCCCTTTGGCTTATCTACTGTGCCCAGGGTCTTTACAAAGTGCCTGGCACAAGTAGTTGCATTCTGCAGACAAAGAGGAATACAAATATATCCTTACTTGGACGACTGTCCAATTCAAGCAGAGAACAAGGACATCCTTCTACAGCATCTGGCGTTTGTTAAAAAACTTCTAACATGCCTAGGGTACACACTCAACAAAAATAAATCAAAACTAGTACCCTTTCAAGAGATAATATTCCTGGGTGCAAGCTTAAATACAACTGCCCAGATGGCTTATCTCACACCAGACAAACAAAGGCAACGGACTACCTATTTCAAAATGTTAGCAACAAAGGCCCAGTTATCTGCAAGAAAAATTCTGCAGGCTTTGGGCTTCATGGCATCCTACATCATACTAATTCCATATGCAAGATTGCATATGAGGAAACTTCAGTGGTACCTAAAAAAGTGTTTGGACTCAACACTGCCACAGCCTGGAAACTATAATTACTCTCAGTCCCTGCTTGCAACAGGAGTTTCGATGGTGGGCAAAGGCTAGTCAACAAAACAAGGGACAGCCATTCACATTACTCCCAGCCAGGCAGAAACCCTGCGAAAAGCTGTAGAGGTAGATGCAGCCCTGGTTGAATGGGGTCTGATGCCCTGTAGGATAGGTTTTCCATGGTGCTTATAGAAGAAATTAATGCAGTGGTCTATCCATTCTGAAATGGTTTGTTTTGAAATAGCTTTCCCCTCTGTCCCTGCAGCAAATGCCGGAAGCAGTTGTTCAGATTTCCTTTGAGGTTTAGCCCTGTCCAAGTATAATCTAAGCTGTCTGTGCACATCTAAAGAGTGCAGTATCCATTACCCTTTTTCTGTGGGTAAGGAAAGAAGGTAGCAAATGAATGGACTGATTAAGAGCCACACTGGATACCCCCTTGGGCATGAAGGAGGGATTGGTTCAGAGGGACACCCTGTCCGCATGCCATAAGGGCCTGTAATTCAGATACCCTTCTTGCAGAAGTGATTGCTAAAAGGAAAGCTGTTTTCCAGGAAAGAAATTTTACATCTGCAGTAGTAGCTGGCTCGAAAGGAGGAAAAGTGAGCTTCTCCAAGACAAAGTTAAGATCCCAAGCTGGAGTTGGAGCTCTCCTGGGTGGCCTTAAATTTTTGGCACTTCTGAGGAACTGCTTGAGCAGTGGGTGAGAGAAGAGAGGAGGCTCTGTGCTATAATGAGCTGAAATGGCTGAGGCATGAATTTTGATGGAGGAAAAAGACAAGCCCTTATGAAGCATCTCAGTCAAGTATTGTAGAATCTTCGATAAATTGGGCACTGCTGCGTTCATTCCTTGAGACTGGTTCCAGGCACAAAATCTTTTCATTTTGCAGCATAAGATTTTCTAGTACTAGGCCTCCTTGCCTCTAAAATGATATCCATCACTGATTTACTGAGGGATGGTAAAGGAGAGATTAGGTAATTAGCCAGGCTGCTAAGTTCAGGGTTTGCAGCTGAGGGTGCAGAATCTGGTTCTCTTGATGAGACAACAGGGAAGGAGTCTGAGGCAGGTGCCATGGAGCCAAGCGTGACACAACTGCGCAAGAGTGGGTACCAGTGTTGTTGAGGTCAGTCTGGTGCAATTAAAATCGTCCTTGGCTTGTCCTGTTTGATCTTTAGTAGTACCTTGGAGAGCAGAGGCTGGAAACAGACTGTCTGCCTTGCTTGGATTACTTCGCAATACTTAGTAATGCTGTAGAATTATATATTTTCTATTATTACTTTTTGACTTGACGAGTTTACGTTCGCTGCTACTACTACTATTGTCTGATCTGATTAATATACAGTGATTAACTAGAAAACGTCTGTGTACTTAATAAAGGATTTTTGACTGGAAACAGACTGCCTGCCTTGCTTGGATTACTTTCGAATACTTAGTAATACTGTAGAATTATATATTTTCTATTATTACTTTTTGACTTGAGTTTACGTTCGCTACTTCTACTACTATTGTCTGATCTGATTAATATACAGTGATTAACCAGAAATATATGGACTGAAAAATCTTCCACACAGAGAAGTTTCTTACACTGTTTTGTTTTTAGACCCACTACACTTTAGTGGGTTGTTGTGAGACTTCAGGGATACCACGGAGATTACTTGTTTTTTGAAAAGTCCCGAATAGAAACCTTGTCCCTTTTCCTCTTCTGGTACCAACTGAATAGCCCCCATGTTTAAGAGAGAGAGTACTTGATTTTGGGCCTCTGCCCACTGATTTGGGGGTAGATCTGGCCACCCACTTGGTGATAGTAACGTGTGGAAATGAAATCTGTATCCTTGGAACACTATACTTAAAACCCATTTGTCCTGGGTAGTGAGTTCCCAGTTTCTGGCCTGCAGACAAATCTTTCCGCCTAAAGGAGCAGTCAGTTGGGAAGTGCTTGGAAGTTTTAAAAGCAAGTCATTGAGACAGTTTTCCATAGGGGGAGTCTTACTACTCCCAGGTTCGGGTGCAGAAATCCCCCACTGCCTAGTCTTGTGTGTCACTTGGGACTGAAACCTGGGGTTTCTTCTGTGTCTGGGTTTGGCTTGAGAAGACTTGGAAGGGGCTGGGAAGGACCAATTTTTAGAGGGCCAGTGCCTACTAAATCTTGGAGGCTGAACTTGTAAGAAATATTTAACAGTTTGCATTGATTTAGCTTTATCTTCCATCTGCTCAGTTTGTCTGAAAGCTTTTGTTTTGTCCAAGTAGAAACATAAGTCTGTGTATGTCCAATGAATGCAGAAGTCTCTCCCCTTTATTCTGGGGATTTGGATAAAAAGTTGGCAAGTGAATAGTTTGGTTAAGAGCCACACTGGATACCACCTTTGGCATAAATGAAGGGTTTGTTCTTAAAGAAACCCTGTCGTGGTGAAAAATGATGAAAGGTTCCACTGCCATTAGTGCCTGTAACTCTGAAACTCTTCGTGCTGAGGTTATTGCCAGAAGCAGAGCAGTTTTCCATGACACCTATTTTAATACTGCTGAATTGGCTGGCTCAAAAGGAGGTAAAGTTAGTTTTTCCAAGACAAAGTTGAGGTCCCAAGATGGTGTTGTTGCTCTCCAGGGCGGTCTTATGTTTTTAGCCCCTCTGAGGTACTGTTTTAGCAATGGATGAGAGAAAATAGGAGGATCTGTGTTGTAATGAGCCGAGATGGCAGAGGCGTGGATCTTAATGGATGAAAAGGATAGTCCTTTGTCCAGCATCTCAGTTAAGTATTGTAATATCCGAGGAATATTTGGGACAAGAGGGTCAAAGCTTTGAGCCTGGTTCCAGGCACAGAATCTCTTCCACTTTTCTGAATAAGATTTCCTGGTGCTAGGCCTCCTGGCCTCCAAAATGACATCCATAACAGCTTTAGAGAGAGGTGTTGTCTGCTTGACTAAGGAATCTGCCATGCAGCCAGGTTTAAGGTTTTGAGCTGACTGTGCAGGATCTGATTGTTTTGCTGAGTCAGAAGGTGCGGAGTTTGAGGTAAAATCCATGGTGGGCCTTGAGTTAAGTTCTTTAAGATTGGGTATCAGTGCTGGCATGGCCAGTCTGGGGCAATCAGGATCATCTGTGGTTTTTCTTGTCTGGCTTTTAGGAGTACCTTTGAAAGGATAGGCAGTGGTGGGAAGGCATTAACTTTTAGGCTTTTCCAGCTGAACGAGAGAGCATCCACTTTCCATGCTTGTGTGTGATAAGTCCTTGTGCAGAATTTCTGTAGTTGGCAATTCATTGGGGAGGCAAAAGATCTATGTCTGGGCACCCCCATTTTTGCGTTATCATGCTGAATACTTGTGGATTTAATTTCCACTCGTGAGGATCCATGATGTTTCTGCTCAAGTCATCTGCCAGAGAATTTTTCTTTCCTGGCAGGAATTGTGCTTGCAGATGAACTTGATAGGTTAGAGCTGTGTTCCACAAGGTCATGGCTCGTCTGCATAGGGGATAAGAATGAGTGCCCCCTTGCTTGTTTATGTACCACATAACTGTGGTGTTGTCTGACTAATAGTAGTTGTCCTGGATGCAGAAGGTCCTTGAAAGCTGCTAGGGCATTTTGCACAGCTAACATCTCTTTTTGATTGATATGAAGATGCATTTGGTCTGCGGCCCACTTGCCCTGAATACATTTTCCTGCCATGTGTGCTCCCCAGGCGGAATCCGAGGCATCTGTTGTTAGTGTCTGCCTGGCTGTGGGTAGAGTGAAAGGCTGTCCCTTGTTGAGGTGACATGCCTGTGCCCACCATCGAAACTCCTGCTGTAGGCAGGGAATTAGTGGTATTACTGCTTCCAAACTGTGACAGTGTTGAGTCCAAACACTTTTTAGGTACCAATGTAATTTCCTCATATGCTGTCTGGCATATGGAATTAGTAGTATGCAGGATGCCATGAATCCCAAGGCCTGCAGAATTTTTCTTGCAGGTAGTTGGGTTTTTGTTGCCATCAATTGAAAGTACTGAGGCATTTGTCCTTGCTTGTCTGGCGTGAGATAAGCCGTCTGGGCCGTTGTATTTAAGCTGGCACCCAGGAATATTATCTCTTGTGAGGGCACTAGTTTTGACTTCTTTTCATTTACTGTGTACCCAAGGCAAATTAGCAACTTTTTTACAAACGCCAGATGCTTTAGAAGAATGTCCTTGCTCTCTGCTTGAATAAGGCAGTCGTTCAAGTATGGATATATTTGAATTCCTTTTTGTCTGCAAAATACAGTTACTGGTGCCAGGCACTTTGTGAAGACCCTGTGCGCAGTAGATAAGCCAAAGGGCAGTGCAGAGAATTGGTAATGCATTAAACCAGCTATGAATCTGAGGTATCTTCTGCAACTTTGATAGGGACATGCAGGTATGCCTCTTTGAGGTCCAAAGTAACAAGCCAAGCCTTCTTGCCCAGCATGGGAAGAAGCTGCTGTAATGTCAACATTTTGAATTTCGGAACATCCAGGTAAGTATTTAGAGTAGAAAGGTATAGTATGGGTCTCCAGGCTTTGTCCTTTCTGGGGACCAGGAAAGGTCTTGAGTAAAATCCTTGTCCTTGTTCCTGTTGCGGAACTTTTTGAATAGCTCTCATGTCCATGAGGGCTGTAATTTGTTTTTGTGCTTCTGCCCATTGATTTTGCGGCAGGTCTGGCATTCCTTTTAGCC
Source organism: Protopterus annectens (assembly GCF_019279795.1). NCBI lineage: Eukaryota > Metazoa > Chordata > Ceratodontiformes > Protopteridae > Protopterus > Protopterus annectens. The sequence continues at coordinate 1,987,861,346 of NC_056733.1, read as the reverse complement.
TTGGTAGAGTGTGAAAGTGGAACCTGTAACCTTGAGACACAATATTCAGAACCTATTTGTCTTGGGTGATTATATGCCAATTTTGTGAAAAAAAGTGCTAGTTTTCCCCCTAAGGGAGCTACCAAAAGGTAAGTGCTTGGCATTCATAGTTTCATAGTTTAGTACTAGGCTATCTGCCCCAAGGAGGCACTGCTTTAGTAGATTTGGCTGCTTTAGCCCTGGCAAAGGCCTTAATGGACATGGCTGCTGGAGGCCTAGCAGCACCACGTGCTGGGGTAGAGACATCCAAGGGAATGGTGTCTGATAAGTCACTAGCAACCACCGTAGTGGATAAAATTTCTGAGGCCGATTCAAGTGAAGTAGCAGGAGCCTCAGTGGTAGTCATTGATTCAGCTGTATTTTGATCAGTTTTCTCGGTTTCGGCCGAAACCGAGACACTTGCGGTTTGCTTAACCATGGTTTCGGCCGAAACCGCGGACCGCGAGTGTCGGTCTTTTTCTTTGCGTTTTTTAGCGATTTGGGTAGTCGGAGGATCCGACGGCATAATATACGCAAAGTCTGAGCCGAAAAACTGTTCAGCAAACTCCAACCGACGCCTAAGCGTACGTCGGTTGAATGAAGCACAGGCCGAACAGGCTGCTACGTCGTGGGCTGGGCCTAAACAAGGCAAACAGTAAGAGTGGAAATCTTTATGAGGTATTTGTTTCCCACAAGTTAAACAATTATTTACTTTTTCTGACATCGGCTGAGGCAAGAAAGAGTCCCCAACGGGGTACTTAGCTTTAGAAGTCTTCGAAGTAGTATTCGGTAGTAGTAATCTCTGGATCCGACCGACCGGCACTTGCGAACAGCTTCTGCTTCGGGCGCCACGCGGCAAGAAAGACTGAGGAAAATGGCGTCGGCTGATGCCTTTATACCCGAAGACCAACAGAGATGACGTCGGGTGAAGTGCGACATCAGCCGAAGCCGGACCCGGACTTTGGAATCCGGCCGACTGAAGGGCTGCCTGACGACAGGACAACCCAGTTGTTATGACTGCAGATGCATCCATGAAGGACATCCTATTTGTCTTGGGTGATTATATGCCAATTTTGTGAAAAAAAGTGCTAGTTTTCCCCCTAAGGGAGCTACCAAAAGGTAAGTGCTTGGCATTCATAGTTTCATAGTTTAGTACTAGGCTATCTGCCCCGAGGCATTTATAAGCCTAGCCATAGTGATGTGGCTATCGCCACCCCATGTAATGGTACAAAAGTGTACAGAATAGATTTAGAATACTGTGCCTCTGTCTAGTAGTGACACAGTGAAGACCCCCTTACATAATAGAATTAGTTTACTGTCCCTCTGTCTAGTAGTGACACAGAGATGACCCCGGGGTAAACCTACGATCTCCCATCCACTCGTCAAGATTTCTCTTGAAGAGAGTCAGTGAGGGGCTCTGCCTAACATGAACTGGGATTCTGTTCCAGAGTATGGGAAGCCTCTGAGTTATGAATCTGTCCCTCCAGCATGTCATATTCATATTTGTGCTCAAGTTTAAATCTTTAGCTCTCGTGGTTCTGATGGATTTGGATTTTTTTGAGGTGGAGCATGTCCATCAATTCCTGACTGGACATGGCCTTGTACATCAGGCACAGATCACCTCTGAGTAGGTGGTATGCTACTGAATAGAGCTGGAGTTTCTTTAGTCTGGCAGCATATGACATATGTTGGAGACCCTTGATCCTCTTGGTGAGGTACTTTTGGGGTCTCTCCAGCTGTTGCAAGTGCCGGGTGAGGTACATACCAAATGGGGCATTGTACTCAATCATGGGCCTGATAAGGGAGGAGTATAGGGGTACCATGACCTCCTTTGATCTGGATGTGAATCCCTTCATGATAAGGTGGGCAAGGTAGAAAGTCTTTCTAACCACTTTGGTAATGTGGGTGTCAAATGAGAGGTCACTATCGACTTGGGTCCCCAGGTCTCCGATTACTTTTTCTGTACTCAGTGGGTTACTGTCTATATGATAATTTGTGGGTACTTTGTTTTTCCCAAAGGGGATGACTATACATTTTTTGGCATTTAGTTTAAGGCCATGACTCCGGCACCAGTTGTCCATTTCAGTGAGGCCTTTCTGTAGAATGTATGTCAGCTGGTGTATCGACTATGGCGCCTAGTTTGCAGTCATCTGCAAACTTTGCCAGCCACAACCCTCCCATGTTTGCTTTCACATCTGAGAAATAAATGCTGAACAAAAGGGGGTCCCAGGACAGAGCCCTGTGGGACACCACTTGTGACTGGCTTTGAGTCTGACATGGCTCCAGCTATTTTGACTTTATGGGTTCTATCCTTTAGCCAGTTTGCAACCCATCTTGTGACATATGGATTTACATTTAAGCTGTTGAGCTTGTTTATGATGCCTGAGTGGGGTATTGTGTCGAAGGCTTTAGCCAAGTCCAGGTAGTCTGTATGGACTGCTTTGCCCTCGTCAATGGCTCTAGTGACTGTTTTGAAATAGTCAACCAGGTTCAAAAGGCAGGATCTGCCCTTTACAAAGCCGAACTGGGTGGGATCAAGTGTCTGTAGGTCCCCAATGTCTCTGTTTATGAGTTCCATAATGATTCTTTCCATAGCTTTGCAGACCAGGTTGGTTAAGCTTATGGGGCGGTAGTTACCAGGGTCTGTAGAGGTGCCATCTTTGTGGAGTGGGACCACTGTTGCTGTACGCCAGTGTTCAGGTACATATCCTGTAGTAAGGCTAAGGTTAATTGGCATTTTTATGTGCGGGTTTAGCTCCTATTGGAGTTCACGTAGCACGCAACCCGGGATACCGTCAGGTCCCACTGATGCTGTGTTTTTAGCTTTGCTGAGGGCGGTTCTCACCTAGACATCTGAGATGACAGGGAGGTTACATTCAGCTGGGATAAGCATTTCTTCTTTTGGGGGTGAGGGAGGGGAGAAATTTGCACTGAACCTGTCTGCCAGAATGTTGGCAATATCTGTGGGTTCAGTGTATTTTTTGTCATTGTGAACTAACTCTGAGCATATCTGAGGGTTTCCGCCCAGGTTTCTAACATAGCAGAAGAAGGCCTTGTGGTTATCTTTAGTGTCCATAGCGATTTTTCTCTCAAAGTTGGCCTTGGATGTTTTTATGAGAGAACGTAGCTTTCTACTAGTGCTGATCAGAGATGCCTTCTCTTTATGGGATTTTGCTCTGTCGTGCAGTAGCTTCCTTCTTTTGTTATACAATTTGTTTATGGCTGGGGTCCACCAGACAGGGCCGCCTGCCCTTGGTGGAGAGGGTCTTGGTTTTATTTGGGATTGCATGATCCATGCATTCTTGGAGATGTCCGTAGAAAGCATCTGTGAAGGATTCAGCATTGCAGGATGTGGTTTCCACTGGCCCAGTGGGCTTAAAGGATACCATCTCAGTCTTAAGAAGTATAAAGTCGGCTTTTGAGAAGTTTTTCACTGTAGTCTTTTGTGTTGGGGGTGGAGGTGGGATATGTATATCCAGGGTGATTAGTTTGTGGTCAGATCTCACTAGTGAGGGGTATACTTCCGGTGTGAGACCCTTGGGGCTGAGATCTGCCTCTTTGTGGTCTGTCTGACACTGGAAAGGACCAATTCTTTGAAGGCCAATTTCTGCTAAATTGAGGTGGCTGTACCTGTAAGAAATCCTTCACTGTTTGCATAGATTTTGCCTTATCCTCCATTTTCTTTAATACCCCTTCTGCCTTAACACCAAATACAATATCCTGCTGTAAAGGAGCATCCAATAATTTTGCCATCAGGTAAACCTTGTTCTTTTAACCAAACATGCCTTTGAATCACAGATCCTGTAACTGCTGCTCTACAAGAAGCCTCTAATGAATCAAAACCACATTGCAGACTACATTTTCCCACTTGTTCAGCTGCATGCAATAAATCCTGCATTTCCTTATAGTCAGGATGTTCTGAACTTGTAAGCATTTTCTGTTTTAACAAAGACATTAAATACTGTTGGTATTTAAGCATGTGAAACTGGCAATTTAAAGCTCTCACTGCTAAAGTTGCAGAAGTGTAAACTTTCTTCCCCCATCTGTCTAATGCTCTAGAATCCCTGTCAGAGGGAACTGGATTTTTTGCCGTGGAAGCCTTTACCCCTTTGGGATCCTGGGAAATAGTTTCTGGGTCAGCAACAGGGTTTTTATAAAGAAATTTGTGATAGTCAGGGACTCTGTAGTACCTGTCTGGCTTGACTGGAGCAGGGGGCAAAGAATCAAGATTTAAACTGGATTCAGAGAACACATCATCCACAATATCTAACACTGGTGGAATAGCAAGGGGCCTGTGCTGAGCCAGTAAAAGAAAGTCTCTGAGCCTTTTCTTGGATTCTGAGTAATCCTGGCCCTCCCAATGGAAATGCTCCCTCATGGTATGTAAAGTTTCCCCAAAAGAGTAATCCTCAGGAGGAGAGGCTGAAGGAACTGATTCTTCAGCATCAGAGTCCTCATAGGGGGGTAAAGAGTATCCCTGGTCTGAAGAGGAATCAGAAGAAATGGAAACCTGATCAGAGGAATCATAGTCTGTATCAGGAGGGGGATGGGAACCCCTGATCAGAGTAATTAAGTCTTTGGCCATTTTGAGCATCTGTTTTTTAGGCATGGAGGCCTGTCCAGGTGAATGCTGTACTTGCTTCTTTGTCTTTAATGGAGTTTTAGACTTGGCTGTAGTTTTTATGGTAAGCTGTGAAGATCTGAAAACACCATCAGAAGCCGATGCCTGCTCAGCGGCTGCGGACCAATCTGAGGGGTTAGCTTCCATAGGCCCAACACCTTGAGTATCCAGAGGCCTAGACATCTCCACGTGGGAGTCGGAGGCAGCCTGTGGCTCTGAGGTAGCGGGTGTCAGGGGCTGTGAAAGCACCTCAATGAGAACCGGCAACTGGCCTAGAAGAGGCTTCGTCAGTTTTGGGCCTGGGATGCCTGTCCTTATCCTTGTCTTTGCGTTTTTTGTGTATTCTGGTTGTCGGTTGTTCCGACGGCATGGTACAATTAAACCTTCAGCCAAAGTAATGGCGAGCAAAATCAAACAGACGTTTAATAGTGCGCTTGTTAAATCTAGCACAAAACCGACAACTAGTGACGTCGTGGTCTGGGCCTAGGCATGGAATACAGTAAGAATGAAAATCCTTATGAGGTATTTGCTTCCCACAAGAAATGCAATTAACTTTTACTGACATCGGTCTGAGGCAAGAAAAAGTTTCCCCAACGGGGCACTTAGCTTTATTGAAGACTTCGGTTCTGAAATTCGAATTGAATATCTCAGGAGTCGGCCGACCGGCACTTGCGAACTGCTTTTGCTTTGGGCACCACGCGGCAAGAAAGACTGAAGAAAATGGCATCGGCTGCATCTTATATACCCCTGGCGCACTGACGTCAAGGAAGAAGCGACAGCAACCGACGCCGGACCAAGACTTTGGAATTCTGGCCGACTGCGGGACTGCCTGACGGCAGGATAACCCAAGTGTAATGACTGCAGCAGTGAAACACGATGAACATCTGGCAGTTTAAAGCCCTAATGGCCAAGGTTGCGGATAACCCAAGTGTAATGACTGCAGCAGTGAAACACGATGAACATCTGGCAGTTTAAAGCCCTAAGGCCAAGGTTGCGGAAGTGTAAACTTTCTTACCCCATCTATCCAATGCCCTGGAGTCTTTATCAGAGGGGGTAGGATTTTTAGCAGTAGAAGCCTTAATGCCCTTTGGTTCCTGTGAAATAGTCTCTGGATCCGCAATAGAATTTTTAAAAAGGAACTTGTGAGAATCAGGAACCCTGTAATATCGGTCAGGTTTTCTGGGAGCAGGAGGCAAAGAATCAGGGGCCAAACTAAATTATGAAAAGGCATCATCAACAATGTCTAGTACAGGAGGTATAGCTAAAGGCCTATGCTGAGGCAGGAGTAAGAAATCTCTAAGCCTCTTTTTTGAATCGGAAAGATCCTGGCTTTCCCAGTGGAAATGCTCCCACAGAGTACAAGGTCTCTCCAAAAGAAAAATCCTCTGGAGGGGAAGCAGAGGGAATAGAGTCCTCTGCATCAGAATCCTCATAAGTAGATAAGGGCAAATCCAGATCATCAGAAGAATCATAAAAATCAAAATCCTGTTCAGAAGATTCATAAACAACTTCAGTCCTAGGTCTCTAAGAAGGGGGAGGATGGCTTCCCCCGAGTTATAAGATCCTCAGCCATTCTTATAATTAGTTTTTTAGGCATAGTGACGTGAGCATGCGGCCTGGGCGTCGGTTTCTTAGGCATGGTTCGAGTTTTTGGCCTAAATGAAGGAGGAGGTGTCAGTTTAATATGCAAGTCCGTAGGCCTGAATACACCCTCAGAAGCCGGTGCCTGCACAGTGGCTCTAGACTCACCCAAGGTAGAGACATCCGCAGGTTCCACAGTTGAAGCATCTCGTGGCATACCAGACTCCGAATGGGTCTCAGTAGAGGCCTGCGAATCTGAAGTAGCAGGTATCAGGGGCTGCGAAAGCGCCTCACTGAGTACCGGCGAACTGGGCGGCCTGTCTCTGTCTTTATCTTTACGTTTCTTCTGAATGTCGGTAGTCGGATGGCTTACCGAAGACATATCAGGATAATTGAACCGTGCGCCAAAAAATTTAGAAGTGCAAATATACCGAAGATGGACAGTTCGTGGTTTAAATAAGGCACAAAACAGACAGGGAGGTACGTCGTGGTCAGGGCCTAGGCAAGGAATACACAGTACGAATGAAAATCTTTATGAGGTATTTGCTTTCCACAAGAAATGCAATTATTTACTTTTACTGACATCGGTTTAGAGCAAGAAAAAGTTTCCCCAACGGGGTACTCAGCTTTTAGTTGAAAACTTTGGTTCTGAAACTCGAAAACGAAAATTTCAGGAGTCGGCCGACCGGCACTTGCGAACTGCTTCTACTTCGGGCACCGCACGGCAAGAGAGACAGATGTAATGACGTCAGCTGCATGTTTTATACCCGTGATGACCTGACGTCACATAAGAAGAGACAGCAACTGATGCAGGACCCAAGAGTTTTTTAATCAGGCCGACTGAGGGCTACCTGCAAGCAAATAACCCAAATGTAATGACTGCAACAGTGAAACACAAAGAACATCTGATAGTGCATGTAGCCTGCTTTGAAGTGTAGTTATCTTCTGCAAGATTCCCTTATGCGGTGTGCAGGTAGGCTTCCTTTAAATCCAGTGTTGCCAACCAGGCATCTTTGCCTAGCAAAGGAAGTAGCTGATGAAGAGTTAGCATCTTGAATTTTGGGATCACCAAAAATCTGTTTAGGATACACAGGTCCAGGATAGTACGTCAGGAACTGTCTTTTCTGGCTACCAGAAAAAGTCTTGAGTAGAATCCTTGTCCCCATTCTTCTTCTGGGACAGGTTGAACAGCCCTGATGTTTAAGAGAGAGAGAACTTGCTTTTTGAGCCTCTGCCCACTGATTTGGGGGAAGATTTGGCCAACCGTTTGTGGTTGGTATGGAATGGAAGTGGAATCTGTATCCTTGGGAAACTATATTTAAAACTCATTTGTTCTGGGTAATGAATTCCCAATTTTTTGCCTGCAGGACAATCTTTTCCCCTAAAGGAACAGCCAGTTGTGCAGGGCTTGGAAGGTTTAAAGTTAAGTCATTGAGACAGTTTACCACAGGGGGGAGCCTTACTACTCTCTGCTTTGGAAGTGGGAGCCCCCCCCACTGCTTAGTCCTGTGAGCACCTTGGGACTGAAGCCTGGGTGTTCTGCTGGTTCTGGGTTTGGACTGAGAAGGCCTGGAAGAAGCAGGAAAGGACCAATTCTTAGAGGGCCAATACCTACTAAATCTGGGAGGCTGTACTTGCAGGAAATCTTTAACAGTTTGCATAGATTTAAGCTTTTTCCTCCATCCTTTTAAGTATTACTTCTGCTTTGTTAATGAACAGGTGGGTCTTGGTTTAAGGGAGCATCCAGCAATTTAGCTTTAACATGATCTGGCAAAGATTGCTCCTTACGCCAAGCATGCCTTCTAAGTACAGACCCAGTGACAGCAGCCCTGCAAGATGCCGCTAATGCATCAAAACCACATTGCAAAGTATGCTTTCCAACTTGTTCAGCAGAATGCATTAAATCTGTAAATGTTTATTTTCAGCACAGTCAGGAATCAACATAATTTTCTGTTTAAGCAGTCCAATAATATGCTGCTGATAATTTAACATATGAAACTGGCAGTTTAAGGCCCTAATGGCCAAGGTTGCAGAAGTGTATACCTTCTTACCCCATCTATCCAGTGCCCTGGAATCTCTATCAGAGGGGGTAGGATTTTTGGCAGTAGTAGCCTTAATGCCCTTGGGTCCTTGTCTCAAGATCCGCAGTAGGATTTTTAAAGAGGAACTTGTGAGAGTCAGGAAAGTACAGCTGTGTACACTTACCATAAATGTAGATGTTCGAGTGTATTCACTGTTGCAGTCATTACATTTGGGTAATCTGATGGCAGGTTGCCCTCAGTCTGCCTGAATTCCAAAGTCTTGGGTCCTGTGTCAGTTGCTGTCTTCTCTTCCAAGACGTCAGGGGTATAAAACAAGCAACCAATGCCATTTTCTTTAGTTTTTCTTGCCCCAGATGTTAGGTGCCCCCAAAAAGGTAGCAAAAAAAAAAAAATATATATATATATATATATATGTATATATATATATATATATATATATATATATATATATATATACACATGCGTCAACATAAACTTTATCTTCATCTACAAGCAAATACACCACATAGATTATAGAAGATACAGAAGGAAAGATAAACTCCAGAATGAAAGGGGGGGGTGGCAGGCGGGTAACCTGGATTGCAACAGTGAATACACTCGAACATCTACATTTATGGTAGGTGTACACAACTGTACTATGTTCTTCGTGTTTCACTGTTGCAGTCATTACATTTGGGTAGATTCCCAAAGCTATGGTTGGGAGGCTGGAGCTAAACAGCATTAGGAGCGGCTATAAGGCCCTGCAGAACTGCAGTGGCAAAGCATGGCCTGGACTTAGAGTAGAGAGGCAAATGATAATGCTTTGTAAAGGTGTGAAGAGAACTCCAAGTAGCAGCCTCCAGAATGTCTTTGGTTGGTACTCCTCTAAGAAAGGCTGCTGAAGTAGCTGCATCTCTGGTGGAATGAGACCTATTGCCCTTGAGCACAGGTTTACCACGGTGTAAGTAGCAGAAACGAATGCAGTGGCTTATCCACTTTGAAATAGTCTGCTTTGAAATAGCCTTTCCTTCTGATCCTGCAGCATACGTCACTAGTAATTACTCAGTTTTTCTTAGAGCTTTAGTCCTGCTCAAGAAGAATCTTAGCTATCTGTGTACATCCAAGTAATGCAGAATTCTCTCCCCCTTGTTCTGCAGATTTGGATAAAAGGTTGGCAGATGAATAGTTTGGTTAAGGGCCACACTGGAAACCACCTTAGGCATAAATGTTGGATTTGTCCTCAGAGACACCCTGTCTGGGTAAAATATGATAAAAGGCTCCAAAGCCATGAGGGCCTCTAGCTCTGAAACTATTCTTGCTGAAGTAATTGCTAGTAGCAGAGCTGTTTTCCATGATAAAAAACTTTATATCTGCAGTAGCAGCTGGTTCAAATGGAGGCAGGGTGAGCTTTTCCAACACATAATTGAGGTTGCATGCAGGAATTGGTGATCTTCTACGAGGCCTTACATTTTTGGCTGCTCTAAGATACTGCTTTAGTAAAGGATGAGAAAAGATTGGTGGCTCTGTATTGCAATGAGCCGAAATGGCAGAGGCATGGAATTTAATTGATGAGAAAGATAGGCCTTTGTCAAGCATCCCAGTCAAGTATTGTAATATCGGAGGAATATTTGGTTCTGCTGTATCAGTTCCTTGTGCTTGAATCCAAGCACAGAATCTCTTCCATTTATCAGCATAAGATTTTCTAGCACTAGGCCTTCTGGCTTCCAAAATGACATCCATCACAGCTTTACTGAGAGGTGTTGTTTGTATAACTACATAATCAGCCATGCTGCCAGGTTCAGTGTCTGGAGCTGACTGTGCAGGATCTGATTGTTTTGCTGGGACAGGTCTTTGAGGTAAGGTCCAAGCTGGGTATTGAGCCAGACTGGGGCCAGTCCGGGGCAATTAGTATCATCTTTGGTTTCTCTTGTCTGACTTTTAGGAGGACCTTGGGAAGAAGAGGCAGTGGAGGAAAGGCGTAAACTGATAGGTTTTTCCAACTGAAGGATAGAGCATCCACTTTCCATACTTGTCTGTGATAAGTCCTTGTGCAGAATCTTTTCAATTGATAATTCTGAGGGGAGGCAAATAGATCTATGTCTGGGCTCCCCCATTTCTTTGTTATCATGCTGAAGACTTGTGGATCTAGTTTCCACTCGTGAGGATCCATAAGGTTTCTACTTAAATCGTCTGCCAGAGTATTTTGCTTTCATGGCAGGAATTGAGCTTGAAGATGTATTTAGTAAGTCAAAGCTGTGTCCCACAGTGCCATGGCTAATCTGCAAGGGGGGGTATGAGTGCGTGCCCTCCTGCTTGTTTATTTACCACATGACAGTGGTGTTGTCCATCTTTATCAGTAGTTGTCCTAGATGAATTAAGTTCTTGTAGGCTGTCAGGGCATTTTGAACAGCTAGCATCTCTTTCTGATTGATATGTAGATGCATTTGTTTTGGGGTCCATATGCCCTGAATGCATCTTTCTGCCAATAGGGCCCCCCCCCAGGCATAATCTGATGCATCTGTTTTTAAGGTTTGTCTGGCAGGGGGTAGAGTGAAGGCCCGTCCCATGTTTTGGTGACATGTCTTTACCCACCACAGAAACTCCTGTTGCAGGCAGGGAATGAGAGCAATCACTGTTTCCAGACTGTGACAATGTTGACTCCATAAACTTTTTAGGAAACACTGAAGTTTCCTCATATGCAGTCTTGCATATGGAATCAGTATGATGCAGGATGCCATGAAGCCCAAAGCCCGCAGAGTTTGTCTTGCAGATAACTGGGTTTTTGTTGCCATCAGTTTGAAATAAGTAGTCAGTTGCCCTTGCTCGTCTGGCGTGAGGTAAGCCATCTGGGCAGTTGTATCCAAGCTTGCACCCAGGAATGTTATCTTTTGAGAGGGTACCAGTTGTGATTTATTTTCGTTTATTTTGTACCCTAGGCATGTTAGAAGCCTTTTCACAAATGCCAGGTGTTGAAGAAGAATGTCCTTGTTCTCTGCTTAAATGAGACAGTCGTCCAAGTAAGGATACATTTGAATAATTCTTTGTCTGCAAAATGCAAATTACTGGTGCCAGACACTTTGTAAAGACCCTGGGAGCAGTAGATAAGCCAAAGGGCAGTGCAGAGAATTGGTAATGCATTAAGCCAGCTTTGAATCTGAGGTATCGTCTGCACGATTGTCTTACTGGGACATGCAGGTATGCCTCTTTTAGGTCTAATGTCACCAGCCAAGCATTCTTGCCCAACATGGGCAGAAGCTGCTGCAAAGTCAGCATTTTGAATTTTGGAATGTCCAGGTGTGTTCAAAATCGATAAATCCAGTACTGGCACGCCAGGCCTCGTCCTTTCTGGGTACCAAGAATAGTCTTGAGTAAAAACCTTGTCCTTTTTCCTGTTCTGGTACTGGCTGAATGGCCCCCATATCCATGAGGGACGTAACCTGTTTCTGTGCCTCTGCCCATTGATTTTTTTGGCAGATCTGGCCAACCGTTTGCCATTGGCAGAGTATGGAAATGGAATCTGTATCCCTGTGATACTGTGTTTAGCACCCACTTGTTCTGGGTTATTAACTGCCAATTTTGAGCAAAAAGTGCTAATTTTCCCCCTAAAGGTGCTGCCAAAAGATAAGTGCTTGGTGAAGGCAGAGGGAAGTCATTGGGACTGTTTTCTGTAGGTTTGCGCTTTATCTCCTCCAGATTTGGAGGTAGAAGCGCTCCATTGCTTTGACCTGTATGAATCTTATGCCTGGTATCTGGAACCCTTAGGGTGTCTGGATTTGCCCCTTTGAGCTCTGTCTGACACAGGAAAGGACCAATTTTTTGTAGGCCAGTGTCTACTGAATCTTGGTGGCTGCACTTGTAAGAAGTCTTTTACAGTTTGCATAGACTTAGCTTTGTCTTCCATTTTCTTTAAAACCTCTTCTGCCTTAATACCAAACAGAGTATCCTGCTGTAAAGGTGCATCTAGTAATTTAGCTTTAACATGATCAGGCAAATTTTGTTCCTTTAGCAAGTAGCAAACAACGACCACAGTTGTTTGCTACTTGCTGCTTGCTACTTGGTGCCTTTTCGTTGTTTTTGAAATTTTGTTCCTTTAACCAGGCATGCCTCCTAATCACAGATCCAGTAACTGCAGCCCTGCAGGAGATCTCTAAAGAATCAAAACCACATTGCAAAGTATGCTTTCCAACTTGTTCAGCTGCATGCAATAATTCCTGCAATTCTTTACTTTCTGCACATTCAGAAATTAACATAATTTTCCGTTTCTGCAATCCCACAACATGTTGTTGATACTTGAGCATATGAAACTGGCAGTTTAAGGCCATACTTGCCAAGGTTGCAGATGTATAAACCTTTTTTCCCCATCTATCCAGTGCCCTTGAATCTCTGTCATAAGGGGTAGGATTTTTTGCGGTTGAGGCCTGGACTCCCTTTGGATCCTGTGAAATAGTTTCAGGATCAGCAGCAGGGTTTCTAAATAAAAACTTGAGTGGGTCAGGGACTCTGTAATATCTGCCAGGCTTGCTGGGAGCCGGAGGTAAGGAGTCAGGGGTCAAGCTTGACTCCGAAAACACATCATCCACAATGTCTAAAACAGGGGGTATGGCTAAAGGCCTGTGCTGAGGGAGAAGGAGGAAATCCCTAAGCCTCTTTTTTGATTCTGAGAAATCTAGACTCTCCCAGTGAAAATGCTCCCTCAAAGTATGCAAGGTTTCTCCAAATGAATAATCCTCAGTTGGTGATGCAGATGGTATAGATTCCTCTGCATCAGAATCCTCACAGGGAGATTTAGATAATTCCTGATCAAAAGAGGAATCAGAAGAAATAGAAACCTGATCTGAAGATTCATAATCAGTGTCTTGCCTAGGCCTCTTATCTGGAGGGGGATGGGAGCCCCTGATCAAGGTAATCAGGTCTTCAGCCATTTTGATCATCTGTTTTTTAGGCATAGAGGCCTGTGCACGTGGCTCATGCGTCATTTTTTTAGTTTTAGAAGTTGCTTTTGTCTTTGGTTTTGCAGCTTTCGGTTTGATATAAAAATGTTGAGGCCTGAATACACCCTCAGAAGTCAGTGCCTGCTCAGCGGCTCCGGACCCATCCGAGGGAGATACAGCCGTGGGTCCAATACTTTGAGTATCTCGTGGCATGCCGGACTCCACATGGGTGTCAGAAGGGGCCTGCGACTCGAAAGTAGCGGGTATCAGGAGCTGAGAAAGCGCCTCACTGAGTACCGGCGAACCAGCGACTGGCTTAGGAGAAGTTTCGTCGTCTGTTTTGGACCTCGGCTGTGTCTCTCTGTCCTTTTCTTTGTGTTGTTTATGTACTCCGGTAGTCGGACTGTTATCCGACATTTCTGGGTAGTTAAATCTATTTCCAAAATACTTTGAGGCAAAACTATACAGACGCTTGATAGTGCATTGGTTAAATCTAGCACAAAACCGACAGCCAGGCATGTTGTGATCAGGGCCTAGGCAAGGAATATAGTATAAATGGAAATCCTTATGAGGTATTTGCTTCCCACAAATAATACAATTATTAACTTTTTCTGACATTGGTATGGAGCAAGAAAAAGGTTTCCCCAAAGGGGTACTTAGCTTTAGTGAAAATTTCGGTTCTGAAACTCAAACTTGAATATTTCAGGAGTCGGCCAACCAGCACTTGCGAAATGCTTCTGCTTCGGGCACCGTGTGGCAAGAAAGACTAAAGAAAATGGCGTCGGCTGCTTGTTTTATACCCCCTGACGTCATGGAAGAGGAGACAGCAACTGACGCAGGACCCAAGACTTTGGAATTCAGCCCGACTGAGGGGAACCTGCCAGCAGATTACCCAAATGTAATGACTGCAACAGTGAAACATGAAGAACATCCCTGTAATACCTATCAGGTTTTCTGGGAGCAGGAGGTAAAGAGTCAGGGGCCAGGCTAGATTCCGAGAAGGCATCATCAACAGTGTCCAGTACAGGAGGGATGGCCAAAGGCCTGTGTTGGGGCAGGAGTAAGAAATCCCGAAGTCTCATTTTGGAGTCTTTTGGAGTCAGAGTAATCTTGGCTCTCCCAGTGAAAATGCTCCCTAAGAGTATGCAAGGTTTCACCAAAAGAGAAATCCTCTGGACGGGAAGCAGAGGGAATGGAGTCCTCTGCATCAGAATCCTTATAGGTAGATAAGGGTAAATTCCTGGTCATCAGAGGAAACAGAAATTTCAGAGTCCTGATCAGAAGGAAAATCAGTCCTAGGTCTCTTAGAGGGGGGAAGGGTGGCTTCCCCTGATCAGAGTAATAAGGTCTTCAGCCATTCTTATCATTTATTTTTTAGGCATAGGGGCCTGACCATGCGGTCTGGGCATCAGTTTTCTAGGCATGGATCAAGTTTTAGGCCTTGAAGAAGAAGAAGATGGCATCTGTTTAATATGCAAGTCAGTAGGCCTGAATACACCATCAGAAGCCGGTGACTGCACAGCGGCTCCGGACCCATCCAAGGTAGAGACATCCGCAGGTTCCACAGTAGAAGCATCATCTCGCAGCATACCGGACTCCGAATGGGTCTCAGTAGAGGACTGCGAATCCGAAGTAGTGGGTATCAGGGGCTGCAAAAGCGCCTCACTGAGTACCGGCGAACTGGCGACTAGCTTAGGAGAAGCATCGTCAGCACCTTTGGACCTATGTGGTATGCATTTCTGGATAATTGAACTGAGTACCAAAATATTTAGATGCGTAAATGAATAGACGACGAATAGTACAAGGTTTGAATAAGGCACAAAACCGACAGCGAGGTATGTCGTGGTCTAGGCCTAAGTAAGAAATGCAGTACGAATGAAAATCTTTATGAGGTATTTGCTTTCCACAAGAAATACAATTGTTAACTTTTACTGACATCAGATTAGAGCAAGTAAAAGGTTCCCCAATAGGGTACTTAGCTTAGTTGAAGACTTTGGTTATGAAACTCGAAAACGAAAATTTCAGGAGTTGGCCGACCGGCACTTGCGAACTGCTTCTGCTTCGGGCACCGCACGACAAGAAAGTCTGATGTAATGGCATCGGCTGCATGCTTTATACCCCTGACGACCTGACGTCATGGAAGATGAGACAGCATCTGATGCAAGACCCAAGACTCTGATAATCAGGCTGATGGAGGGCTACTGCAAGCAGATAACCCAAATGTGATTATTGCAACAGTGAAACACGAAGAACATCCTTGGTTATCAGAACAGACTGTCAAGCCCTCTCTCATAGCTTCCCTTGTGGAGATCTGTGTGTGACCTTTAGAGACATGAAAAGATACAACCCTCATTGACCACCTATTCCTTCACAGTAAAAATGGTATAGCAAACATTCAGTTAAAAGGAACTAAACCTTTACCAACATATAAATAAAGACAAGTTGGTGTAATAAGATTCATATTCCAATGTGTCATGTACATCTGGAACAAATTTACAATATATGTCAGGTTAGCACATTTGACACAGTCAAGTTAAACCCAGTTAATTGGACAGGCAGCCTAAAATTCTTCTCCAGTCTACCCTGTCTTGCCTTTCTTACGGGTAGAAGAAATTTCTGAACAGAAGCCTAGCAAAAAAAAAAAGTACAGTTTTGTACCTACCATAAATGTAGATGTTCGAGTGCTAATACAGCTGCAGTAATCACAGATGGGTTTTCTGCCGTCAGGCGGGTCCTCGGTCGGCCGAATTCCAAAGTCTAGGTCCAGCATCGGTTGCTGTCGCTTTTTTTCCTGACGTCAATGAGGCAGGGGTATATAAGACACAGCCGACGCCATTTTCTTCAGTCTTTCTTGCCCCAGATGTCAGGTGCCCCCAGTAGGAAGGCAATACATAAATTATATTTATATACATGCAATGCAATATAATCAAAAATCAATAGTTGCAAGCAAATATACCATAGAAGGATAACCCAATCAGGTTGTATGAAGAGGGGTTAGGCCCTAGGCCTTTACCAAGAGGGGAAGGAGGGAGGGAAAACTGTACCGCAGCTGTATTAGCACTCGAACATCTACATTTATGGTAGGTACAAAACTGCACTATGTTCATCGTGCATACAGCTGCAGTAATCACAGATGGGTAGAGTTCCAACGCTGCGCACAGGGTGGTAGGCACTAGGTGGAACTGGGATGAGTAAGAATGCCCTGCAACACAGCAGTGGCAAAGCCTGCTCTAGTTTTGGAATATAAAGGCAGGCGGTAGTGTTTTGTGAAGGTATGCACAGAACTCCAAGTGGCTGCCTCCAAAATATCTTTGGTAGGAACTCCTCTGAGGAAGGCTGTAGAGGTAGTTGTGGACCTGGTGGAGTGGGATCTGATGCCTGTAGGGACAGATTTTCCATGATAGGAGTAACAAAACCGTATGCAGTGGCCTATCCATTTTGAAATTGTCTGTTTGGTAACTGGCTTCCCTTGAGCTCCTACAGCATAGGGCACAAAATTTGTTCTGATTTCCTGAAAGGCTTTGTTCTGTCCAAATAATAACGTAGTTGTCTATGGAGGTCTAAGGAGTGTAGCAGCCTTTCCCCTTTGTTTTGAGGATTGGGGTAAAAGGTAGGTAAGTGTATGGCTTGATTTAAAGCTACCCTGGATACCACTTTAGGCATAAATGACAGGTTGGTTCGAAGGGAAACCCTGTCCTGATGGAAGATGAGAAAAGGCTGCACAGCCATGAGGGCTTGTAGGTCCGAAACCCTACGAGCTGAGGTAATGGCCAGAAGGAAAACTGTTTTCCAGGACAAGTATTGCAAATCTGTTGAGGCAGCTGGTTCAAAGGGAGGCAATGTTAATTTTTCTAGAATGTAATTAAGATTCCAGGCTGGCACTGGTTGTTTCCTTGGTGGTCTTATATTCTTAGCCCCTCTGAGGAACTGTCTTAAGAGTGGGTGAGAGAATACGGGTGGATCCGTGTTGAATTCTGCAGAAATGGCTGAGGCATGGATTTTTATGGAGGAAAATGAAAGTCCACTGTTCAGCAGCTCAGCTAGATACTGTAATACCTGAGGCAAATTCAGTTTTCTAGGGTCCTGGCCTTTTTTCTCATTCCAAGAGCAAAACCGTTTCCATTTTGTGGAGTAAGCCTTTCTAGTAGATGGCCTTCTGGCTTCCAAAATGACATCCTGCACCTCTTTGGGGAGTAGGGTTTGTTGTGGTGTTAAGGAATTTTCCATGCAGCGAGATGGAGCGTTTTCAGTTGACTGTGAAGAGTTTTGTAGCTGTGCTGAGTCGGCATTAGAGGAACGGGCCAGGGAGGAGTATGTGTTAGGCTCCTCAGGAGTGGGTACCAGTGTTGTCTTGGCCAGTCTGGAGCAATCAGTATCATCTTCGGTCTGTCTGCTCTTGCTTTCAAGAGCACCTTGGGCAGAAGAGGCAGAGGTGGGAAAGCGTAAACTGTCCATGCTGTCCAACTGAATGAAAGGGCGTCCACTCTCCAGGCCTTTGGATGAGAGGTCCTTGAACAAAACTTTTCCAATTAATGATTCCTGTGGGAGGCGAAGAGATCTATGTCTGGCCTCCCCCACGCTTGGATTATCTTTGTAAACACTTGAGGATGCAACTTCCATTCGTGTGGATCTGTCATATTTCTGCTTAGATTGTCTGCCAGTGTGTTTTCCAAGCCTGGCAAGTACTGTTCTTGAAGTTCGATTTGCCATTCCAGAGCCAAGTTCCAAAGTGTCATGGCTAGTCTGCACAGGGGGTATGAATGTGTTCCTCCTTGTTTGTTTATGTACCACATTACTGTGGTGTTGTCTGTTCTTATCAATAATTGTCCTGGATGCAAGAGGTCCTTGAAAGCTGTAATTGCATTTATCACTGCTAGCATTTCTTTTTGATTGATGTGAAGGTGCTTTTCCTTTTGGGACCATTTGCCCTGAATGCACCTGTCTGTCATGTGTGCCCCCCAGGCGTAATCTGATGCGTCTGTTGTGATGACTTGATTTGCTTGAGGCTTGCAGAATGGGAGACCTGTGTTTGTTTGACATGCTTGGGCCCACCATAGAAATTCCTTTTGCAAACATGGAATTATTGGTATTATTGTTTCCAAACTGTGGCTGTGTTGAGACCATAGGTTTTTTTAGGTACCATTGAAGTTTCCTCATATGCAACTTTGCAAATGGGATTAAAAGAATGCAAGATGCCATGAAGCCCAGAGCCTGCAGGATTTTCCTTGCAGTAAGCCTGGTACAATTTGCTAGTGTTTTGAAGTACTGAGTTAGTTGCCCCTGTTTTTCTGGCATAAGATAGGCCATCTGGGTGTTTATGTCCAAGTTGGCACCCAGGAAAGTTATTTTCTGAGATGGTGTTAGCTGGATTTCTCTTTGTTGATTGTGTATCCCAGAGAATTCAGTAGCCGTGTTGCATAAGCCAGATGTTCCAGAAGTATGTGCTTGCTGTCCGCTTGGATCAGGCAGTCGTCCAAATAAGGGTAAATATGTATCCCTTGAAGTCTGCAGTAGGCAATTACTGATGCCAGGTATTTCGTGAATACTCTGGGCACAGTAGATAAGCCAAAGGGCAATGCAGAGAATTGATAGTGGATTGAACCTGCAAGAAATCTGAGGTATCTTCTGCAGCTTTGTCTGATTGGGACATGCAGGTATGCCTCCTTGAGGTCCAATGTTACCAGCCAAAACTCCTTGCCCAGCAGGGGGAGAAGCTGCTGTAATGTGAGCATCTTGAATTTTGGTACGAGTAAGAATATGTTTAGGATGGATAAGTCCAAAATGGGTCTCCAGTCGGTTCCTTTCCTTGGTACCAGAAATAGCCTGGAATAAAAACCTTGACCTTGTTCGTGAGTAGGTACCTCTTGAATAGCTTTCATGTCTATGAGCTTTGAAATTTGTAGTTGTGCCTCTGCCCTTTGATTGTGTGGCAGGTTTGGCATGCCTCTCATTTTTGGGAGAGTGTGAAAATGAAATCTGTAGCCTCTGTTTATAATGTCCAGGATCCATTTGTCTGTTGTAACAATATGCCAATTTCTTGTAAATAATGCCAGCTTTTCTCCCAAGGGTGCTGCCAGCTGATACTTGCTTGGCATGGAAAGGAGGAAGTCATTGGGTTTGTTTCCTGTATTGTTGTGCACTGTCTTCGCCACCTCTTGGTGCTGGAGTTTGCCATTGCCTGCCTCTATATGATCCTTGTGATTGCCCTCTGCCCCTTGTGTATCTACCTCTTTGGGGTCTGTCCGTGGCTGGAAAGGACCAGTTTTTAGAAGGCCAATTTCTGCTAAAACGTGGTGGTTGAACCTGTAGAAAAGCTTTGACAGTTTGCATAGATTTGGCTTTTTCTTCCATTTTCCGTAGTATCTCCTCAGCATTAGTACCAAATAGCACATCCTTTTGTAAAGGAGCATTTAGTAGTTTAGCTTTCACATGATCAGGCAAGATTTGTTCCCTAAGCCATGCATGTCTATGAATGACTGATCCTGTAACAGCAGCTCTACTTGAGGCCTCTAGGGCATCATAGCCACATTTTAAGGTGCGTTTACCCACTTGTTCTGCACTATGCATCATATCCTGCAACTCCTTCAAATCTAGTTGTTCAGGTTGAGACATTTTATTTCTTAATTGTGATAACAGAAACTGCTGATATTTAAGCATATGAAACTGACAATTTAAGGCCCTCATGGCTAGGGTGGCCAAGGTATATACCTTTTTCCCCACCTTTCTAAGGATCTTGACTCTCTTTCGGAAGGTAGTGGATTCTTAGCAGTAGAGGCCTTCATTCCCTTGAGGCCTTGAGAAATGGTTTCAGGGTCAGCATTATGGCTTTTGTAAAGAAATTGGTGAGAGTTAGGAACTCTGTAGTACCTATCAGGCTTGACTGTGGCAGGAGGCAGGGAATCCGGATTAAGGCAAGCCTCCGAATAAACATCATCAAGTACGTCCAAGACAGGAGGTATCGCCAGAGGTCTGTGCTGAGGTAACAAAAGAAATTCCCTAAGTCTTTTCTTGGAATCAGAAAAGTCTTGGCCTTCCCAATGGAAGTGTTCCCTCAAGGTGTGCAAGGTTTCTCCAAAAGAAAAATCCTCAGGAGGAGATACAGAAGGAATAGACTGCTCTGCATCAGAATCTTCAAATGGGGAGTAAGAGTGTTCCTCTACATCAGAATGTTCTGAAAAAATGGAGCCCTGATCAGAAGAGGGAGAATCTTCCTCCACTCTGGGTCTCTTGTCTGGAGGGGGTTGGGAACCCCTGATAAGAGTAATTAAATCCTCAGCCATTTTAAGCATCTGCTTTTTAGGCATGGGGCCTGGGGATGGGCCCTGTGCAACAGGCCTCTTGGGATGCCTGGCTGATTTGGACTTAGTAAAGGCCTTAATGGAAAAGGAAGATGAGGGTCTAAAGACACCATGGGTGGAAGTGGACCTGTCCACATTAGGAGGCTCAACGCTCACAGTGGCTTCGGTGGTTGTAGTCTGGGGTATGGGCCGAGGTACCTGCGGTCTCGGTTACAGAAGACACCACCAAAGAAATGTCGTCGGTAGTCAGGGACTGCATAGGCATCTCGCTGAGAACCGGACCACGTGTAGCCGGTTTTGGCGTGGTGTCGGTGGGGACCGCGGACCTCGTGTGTCGGTCCTTGTCCTTGCGTTTTTTGGACAAAACGGTAGTCGGAGACTCCAATGACATTTTATAATCAAAGGCTTTACCAAAAAAGTGTTGGGCGAACTCCGCCTGACGCTTAATAGTGCGTTTATTGAAAGTAGTGCAAAAGCGACAGCCCGAGACGTCGTGGTCTGGGCCTAAACAAGGTATGCAGAGGGAATGGAAATCCTTATGCGGTATTTGCTTCCCACAAGAAATACAATTGTTAACTTTTTCTGACATCGCTCCGAGGCAAGAAAAGTTTCCCCAACGGGGTACTTAGCTTTAATGAAGACTTCGGTTTCCAATTTTTCTTAAATTCAGGAGCTGGCCGACCGGCACTTGAGAACTGCTTCTGCTTCGGGCACCGCGCGGCAAAAAAGACTGAAGAAAATGGCGTCAGCTGTGTCTTATATACCCCTGCCTCATTGACGTCAGGAAAGAAAGCGACAGCAACCGACGCCGGACCTAGACTTTGGAATTCGGCCGACCGAGGACCCGCCTGACGGCAGAAAACCCATCTGTGATTACTGCAGCTGTATGCACGATGAACATCAGCACTCCAGGGGCAGCAGAGTTCACCAAGTCATACAAACAGCATATGTCAATAACACATACATACATACCAAAGGCTTAAATCTCCACTTTGCATCAAAAAATGCTAAAATGCTAATCAAGCTGTTGGAAAGCCCTCTTTCATAATGCAACAGACAACAGTATAAATGATGAACATGTGTGCAGCTGTACAAATGTGTGGCAGTTACCAAGTGATGTATACAAATATTCAACCCAAGTGCAAACAGCAGAGTACTTGTGAACATCGGTCAAATACAACCATTTAAAGTAAACTTTGCAACCTTACCATACACTTGTAAAAGACACGCACATCTACAAGCAAAATCAGCAAAGAAATATTCTTATGTCTAAACACATTCCACTACTTGGTTACAGGGAAAAATGTCTATAACCTGAATAAAAATTGTGTATAAAGAGAAGCTGTGATCCGAAGAAATAAAACTATATTCGTTCTTTTTGCTCTGCGCTAAGCAGACAAATATTTTTCTAACTCAATGCAATTTTACTTCTGGGTTGCAATATCCGGCTTTTCAACCGTACTATATTCCACGATCGAACTATTAGGCCTGAATTATGGAAAATCTCAGTCAGAATGACCGGGGTGAACTACACCTAACAGCCTCTACTTCAAACATGATTTTAAACTAAAGAACATTCCTGTTTAGTTTAGAATTCAAAACTAAAGCATGCTGTGAAAACAGCTGCACAGCTCAATGGGTAGTAGCATTCATATACTGTGTAACATAAAATGGGGAAGTATTAAGCTTTGCAAAAGAAGTTAAGTATAAACTGCAGGTTTCAAGGACTGTGGTATGGCTACTACAGAAAAAAGACAATTGTAGATTCTACATTTTACACACAGTACAAGCTGCAGGATTTGCTGGAAAAATCAACCAATGGTTTCACATAGATTTCATATATTTTTTCTAAAACTGAACTGGATTTAACTGAGTTTTGTATATTACTTTTATAATTCACATTTTACTAAACTTTTAATGAGAGCTGCAACTTCTCACCAAAGGATACCTCAGAGAGTGACCGAGGGGACCCTTCCCCCTCATCGAAATCTGCGTCTTTGGTGAGAGACTCCTCTGTGGAGTCCATGTGCTTCCTCTTACACAAACTTTTCCGGTGGACCTCATCAGCAGGAGAAGCTGGGGAAGACAAAGGAAAGGGGGATTCCTGAGGGAATATGTCCTAAGGCCCTTGCATCCGGTGTCTGCTAGGTGCGACTTGTGAAACCAGTGTACCAGAGTAGGGCGGAGGTATAGACAGTCCGGTATCGCCAGCAGCAGCGAAAGCCTTCTCCACCAGTTGGAAGGCTGGTCCACCCAGAGAGGAGTGTATGTCTAGGACAGGGGGCAGTCCTCCCCTAAGTGGCTCAGCCTGCCGACTCGGAGTCCCTGGATGGCTGTGGAGCAGCAAGCTATGCGTGTCACAGCTGACATCCTGAGTTGTAGCAAAACTTTCCTGCCACGAAGGCAAATGCGGCTCCTTAGTGAGATCCATAAAGGGAACCGCACAAGGGGAAGACTGCACTATATCCATGGACTTCAATGGCAATGAAGGAGGAGAATAAGAAGGTGTATTTGGAGATGGGTGATCACCTCCCAAGGAAGGACAGTTCCTGAGGGGTGGAATACCTCTGGCCAAGAATGCCTGGTCCACAAGACACAACACATGTTCGGAAAGGCTTCTAGTGGACCTCACAGAGACTGAGGGAGAAACAGGCCTGTCCATAAAAGAGGCAGACTCGGTGCCCATCTCATTTGACCGCACCGAGGACAACAGTGCCGAGAAAGACTGAACTACTGTAGTCTGCACCGATCGGTGCTGATGTCACTGTGACTGTCTGCACCAACAGAGGGATCGGTGCCAAAGTGGTTATCGGTGCCGAAGCTGGAACCGACAAAACTGGAGTCAACAATAAAGGCCTTGGTTCCGAGGAAGATCTCAGAGCCAACGCGGTCAAGGTCTGCGCCGACTGAACGGTCGGTGCGGATACAGTGGTAATGGTCTGAACTGAGGAGCCCCTCGGTGCTATGTAGAAGGCTGCAGGAGAGGACGGAGCCGAAATCACTAATGGAGCCAAAGGCCTCGGTGCCGAAGGTCTGGGCACCGAAATCACTGGGGCTGACAGAGTTCCAGAGCTGAAATTTTAGCCTTTTTAGGTTTTGGTTGGTGAGAGCTAGGGATGAAGGCAAGGATTTAGCCTTAGTAGAAACATCCATTTTCTTATGGGCTTTAGGAGGGGTTGAGACCTCTGACCCAGAAATCACCTCTGAAAAGGGAGATTTTAGAAGTCCCTTCAGTATCATTTTGTTTTTCCTTTCTAACAACGTTCTATTAGAAAGGTTCTCACAAATGGTACAAGGTGGTTCAACAGATAAACGGGAAGCTCCCAAACGATAAACACATAAAGAGTGTGCATCAGAAGTAGGCAGTTTGTGTCCACAATCAGAACACCACTTAAACCCCGGACTACCTTTTTTATCTGCCATATTAACTAATAGAAAAGTACCAACAATGGTACAAGAGAGTACCCAAAGGTATGAAAGAGAAAGGGAAAAAGATTACCAATGATGATAAAGAGAAAATTACCTTGCGGTAAAAATGGTAAGCAAAGGACAGAAAAAAAAACTTGAGGAAAATAAGAACGTTAGATGTGTTAGGCCAAGAGACAATAAAATATCAACTTTTCTGACAGAAAGGTAATTTGTAAAGCAATTAAACAACAATTGACTGTACTTAGCTCAGGAGAAGTAGCTTGACATGACCGGATGGCATCGCGGCAACCGAAAACAGGGGTAACAGGAGAGGGGAATTGTGGGTAAGAGTTTAGCTCGAGAGTCTGAAGCTGAGGCGAGCTTGGAAAATGGCCGTCTCAGTTCCGAGCTCTGAACAGATACCCATACATAAGAAATGAATGAGGATTAACAATATCAGATGCAAGCATAGGTTCATAGGTTCATACTAGGCTATCTGCCCTAGGGCATTTATAAGCCTAGCCAGAGTGTGTTTGGCTTTCGCCGCCCATTTTAAATTAATTTTGCTATGCCCTTTCGAGGTTAGTTTACTGTGCCTCTGTCTAACAGTGACACAGAAGTGATACCCGGGGTAAACCTACGATCTCCCATCCACTCATCAAGATTCCTCTTGAAGAGAGTCAATAAGGGACTCTGCCTAACCTGGACTGGGATTTTATTCCAGAGTGAAGGGAGCCTCTGGGTTATGAATCTGTCCCTCCAGCATGTCCTATTTATTTCAGTGCTGAGGTTCAAGTCTCTCGAGCGCGTAGCTCGATGGGATTTGGATTTTCTGAGGTGCAGCATGTCCATTAATTCCGGGTTGGACATGGCTTTATACGTCAGGCACAGATCGCCTCTGAGCAGGCGGCATGCCACTGAGTAGAGCTGGAGTTTCTTTAATCGGGCAGCATATGGCATCTGTTTGAGTCCTATGATCCTCTTGGTGAGGTACTTTTGGGGTCTTTCCAGTTGCTGCAGGTGTCTGGTAAGGTACATCCCGAAAGGGGCATTGTACTCAATTATGGGCCTGATGAGGGATGAGTAAAGAGGCACGATGACCTCCCCTGATCTAGATGTGAATCCCTTCATGATTAGGTGGGCTATATAAAATGTTTTTCTAACCACTTTGGCCACGTGGTTGTCAAATGAGAGATTGCTATCAACTTGGGTCCCCAGGTCCCTAATTACTTCTTCTGTACTTAATGGATTACCACCTATGTGGTAATTTGTGGGCACTTTGTTTTTTCCAAAAGGGATGACTATACACTTTTTGGCGTTTAGCTTGAGGCCATGGCTCTGGCACCAGTTGTCTGTTTCTAGGAGGCCCTTTTGGAGGATGCTTGTGTCGGCTGGAGAGTCGATTATGGCGCCCAGTTTTCAGTCATCTGCGAACTTAGTCAGCCACAGTCCTTCCGTGTTGGCCTGTACCTCCGAGAAATATATACCGAACAAGAGAGGTCCCAGGACTGAGCCTTGTGGAACGCCATTTGTAACTGGTTTGGAGTCTGACATGGCTCCAGCAATTCTAACCATGTGGGTTCTGTCCTTGAGCCAGTTTGCAGTCCAGGTAGGCTGTGTGGACCACCTTCCCCTCGTCAATGGCCTTGGTGATTGTTTCAAAGAAATCAACCAGGTTTAAGAGGCAGGATCTGCCCTTAACAAAGCCGAACTGGGTAGGATCCAGCGTCTGTAGGTCCCCAATATCTTTATTTATGAGGTCCATGATGATCCTTTCCATAGCTTTGCAGACTAAGCTAGTCAGGCTTACGGGGCGATAGTTTCCAGGATCCGTTGAGGCACCACCTTTGTGGAGAGGGACCACTGTTGCTGTACGCCACTCTTTGGGTACATATCCTGTAGTAAGGCTAAGATTGAACAGTAGTTTTATGTTTGGGTTTAGCTCTTCTTGGAGTTCATGTAGGATGCAGCCCAGGACACCGTCTGGTCCCATTGATGCTGTGTTTTTTGCTTTGGAGAGGGCAGCTCTAACCTGAGCATCTGAGATGTCAGGGGGGGGGGGGGCAGCACTCTGCTGGGATAAATATTTGCTCTTTTGGTGGGGAGGGGGGGGGGGGAGTTTGCGCTGAACCTGTCAGCTAGGATGTTGGCAATGTCTGCAGGTTCGGTGTATTTTTTGTCATTTTGGACTAATTCTGAGCATGTCTGGGAATTCCCACCCAGGTTCCTAACATAACTAAAGAAAGCCTTGTGATTATCCTTAGTGTCCTGTGCAATTTTTCTCTCGAAGCTGGCCTCAGACAATTTTATGAGTGCCCGTAGTTTTTTGCTAATACTGATCAGAGATGCCTTCCCTTTTTGGGATTTTGCTCTATCATGTAGTAGCTTCCTCCTTCTATTGTATAGTTTGTTTATGGCTGGGGTCCACCAGACAGGACGTCTGCCTTTGGAGGATTGGGTCTTGGTTTTATTTGGGATTGCATGATCCATGCATTCCTGAAGGTGTTCATAGAATGCGTTTATAAAGGATTCTGCGGTCTGGGCCGTATTTTCCACAGGCCCGGGGGCTTTGAAGGATTCCACCTCGGTTTTGAGGAGTGTGAAATTTGCTTTAGAGAAGTTTTTCACTGTGGTTTTCAGGGCAGGGGGTGGAGTCGGGATGTGAATATCCAGTGAGATTAGTCTATGGTCTGATCTTACCAGTGAGGGATACACTTCTGGTCTGGATCACAGAGTCCCCATGTTGGTGATGATCAGGTCCAGTATGTTTTCCCCTCTTGTGGGAGTGGTAACAAGTTGTTCCATAGCATATGAGTTTATAAATTCTAGGAACCTTTGGGCTAGGGTGTTGGAGCTAGAGTAATGCTCCCAGTCTATGCTTGGGTAGTTGAAGTCGCCCAATATAATGGTGTTTGGAGAGGCCTTCATATTTTCCAGTGTTCTCAGGAAGGCTGAGTGGGGTTCCAGGGTTTGGGAGGGTGGTCTGTAGCAGGCTATAAACTGGAAGGCAGTTTTACCCACTGTTAGTTGCACATGGATAGTCTCTGATGCTTCGTGCTGTGCCATCAACCTGGAGGTGTGGGTATCTTTGACGAATATTGATACTCCCCCTCCTTTTGTGGTACGGTCCAAGTTTTGGGGCCGAAAAGCATGGTATGAGGAATAACCTGGTAGTGCTGGGGTGCTCTCTGGAGCCTTGAACCAGGTTTCTGTTACTGCACAGATATCGATTTTCTCCATGCTAAGGAGAGTTTCGAGTGTGTGCATCTTGAGGTTTAGACTTCTGGCATTGAGTAGCATTACTCTTAGTTTCTTATCCCTTGTGATACCTATGGAGGTGGGTTTGTCTTTTGAGCCTTGCCTAAAAAAGGCACTATGGGGGTAGCAAGAGCCTTTGCCAATATCCGAAAGCCCAGGGGTGACAGGTGCAAGCCGTCCCTAACGAAGCATCGTGGCTTGTCAAGCATGTCATCCCAGGCTGACAGGCATTGGATCCCCTTTAAATGACACCAATACTTAAGCCAATTGTTGAAATTGATCATCTTGTCTTCATATTGTGGCATCATTCTTGGTGAGGGTAAGATGCTACTCAAGGTCAGGGTCATACCGGCCTGGGCTACATGCTCAGAGAGCTCCTCTATGTCTCTTTTCATGTAGTCCAGGGAGGTACGTCTCAGGTCATTCACACCAGCATGGACAATGATTGAGTCATATTTGTACTTGCCTTGGAGTGACCTGAGTGCTTGTGCTATGTCGCGGATCCTAGTGCCCGACAGGCAGCTCACCGTGACCTTCTCCTTGTTCAGCCTGGTGAGCGGGACGTCAGTGTGCCTGACGATAGAGTCACCAATTACAAGTGTATCAGGTGTGTTCTTTAGCCTTAAGGGCTGTGACTGTTCGGCATACTGTCTTTGTGAGCTATGTGTTGCACGTGTTTTGTTTTTGGGTAGCGGTTGCTTGGGTGTCTGCTTTGGAGGTCTCTGCTGCTTAGGCAGATTTTTATTTAGAGCCTCCGAGTATGTTTTTGTGTGTTTATGTGTTTGGTTTGCTGTCGTGGTAGGTCTATGTGAGACTGGAATTGTAGTGAGAGTGTGGTTTTCTTCTCCTCCTGACTGGTTTCGCCAGTACTGAGTTGAGAGAGCTTATCCTCCAGTATGGCTATATGGTTGCATCTCTCACATGTGTTGGAATTTGTTGGGAGGAGGAGAGGGTTGTCTGTGTATATGAGGAAGTTGTAACATTGCCTCAAGGTTCCCAGACTCACCAGCTGGACCGGAGAGGAGATTGACAACTGACCTTTGGACATGCTAGAATAGTATTGGAAATTCCTTTATAATTGAAAAAAAGGGCCAATGGGGAATGAGGTACTCAAGGGGAGTTTGTGAGGGTGTAGTGCTTTTAATATTTAAGTGCTGACTTATATAATTGCTTTAGTGAGCAAGTGCCAGGTAACTTAAATGCAATGTGTTTCAGGTAATTTAAATGCAAAAACGACAAACAGTAACTTTCTTTCAAGTGAAACAAGGAAATAAGTACAGTAAGCAATGCAGATATCAATAGGGATCCACAGAAGCGCTGAAAAGCCACGTTTTAGGTGGAATTAGCGTTTCAGGGAAATAAGCAAACAAACAAGCAGCATACAAATAAAGCTAGATTCAGCAGGCCTGGATCTAGTCTATGCTACAGCAAACAAGGTGTACCAATTTCAGTAAGAAGCAGTTCAAATATGCAGGCACTATAAGCCTTTAACCAGAAATTCCCAGCTCAGAAGGGCAGAGTCCAGCCTCTCCTCCCACAAGAGTGCAGACCACGAACCATGGTCAGTGCAGTACAAGCGCGAGTCGGCAAAACCCAAATCCAGCTTTATTGTTAACTGTCGCAGTTGTGGTGCCAATCATGAGTCTAAAAGAAAGACATGCTTAGCATTTTGTCACCAATGCTACAATTGTAAAAAATGGAACCATTTTCAAAAGTTTTGCAAATCAAGTAAGCCTCACACAGTTATAAAGAAGGGTCACTCAAAAAAGCAAGTTGATCCTATACAGAGTTGCAATTCTACTTTCTACGTAGATGGTGTATCTGTGAATGGTGAAAAAGTTGATGCAGTGAATTTGCTGACAAAGAATGAAGTGTTTTGTACTGTCCAGATCAATGGTAAATCCACCAAGCTCAAAGCAGACACTGGTTCTAAGTGTAATGTTATATCAGCAGACACCTTTGCTAAGGTGAGAACTAATGAACAACTCAATGTGGCTAGTTGTGCAAAACGTGTTGCTTATGGAGGTGAAGAAATTCAAACTGAAGGCTCAGTAGTGCTTTCATGTTATTGGACTAGGCACTGTTACAGCTTGTTACTCTATGTAGTCTGAAAACCTGTGCAGTCATTACTGGGTCTCAGTTTGAGGATGAATTTGCTTTCTTTTACCAAAGAAGTTCAGCATATAAGCACATCTTCTAGTTCCAGTTTTACTGAAGCTATGTTCTCAGAGTATGCTATTGTTTTCGATGACAAGTTAAGCAATCTTCCAGTTGTGTATTCTATGAAGTTAGACCCAGATGTCAATCCAGTGGTCAGACCAGCAAGAAAAGTTCTGATAGTTGTGTAGAATAAAGTTGAAACTCAGTTGGATAAAATGGTGCAGCAAGGTGTAGTTTTGTCCAGTCACAGAACCAACTGAATGTGTGTCATCCATGGTAGTAGCCCTCAAAAAAGGCTCAGACGAAATAAGAATCTGTACTGACCCAATATGAACAAAGCACTGAAGAGACCGCATCATCCCATGTGTACAGTCGAGGAAGTCGCAGCCCTAATACCAAATGCCACTGTTTTTTTCTGTCTTGGATGCAAAAAGTTCATTTTAGCAAGTGATGCTTGATAGCAAATCCTCATTACTGACTATTTTCAGCACCCCGTTTGGCAGATATAGATTCCTGAGCATGCCATTTGGAATAAATTTTGCAAATGAAGTCTTTCAGCATACAATGGAGCAGATTTTTTTCAGGTTATCCTTCTGCCATAATAGTAAATGAGTCATTGGTTGGAGGCAATGGTGAAGCCGAGCATGACAGAAACCTTAAAGTTCTAGACAGAGCACATGAAGTGAATTTAAAGCTCAATAGTCTAAAGTGCAAATTCAGACCACCAGAAGTTACATATGTAGGTCATCTATTTACCAGCACTGGCTTGCGACCAGACCCTTCCAAACAAGCAACCATTCTTGAGATGCCAGCACCAGATAATGTTCAAGCACTACAACGCTTTCTTGGTATGGTCAACTACTGAGGCAAAACATGCAAAAATGTTACATGATCTTGGTTGGAACAGCACCAGAAAGCATTTGAAGGCCTTAAGCAGAAAATTGCTATCCCATCTACATTAAGATACTATGACATCAATAAACCCATAACTCTCCTGTGATGCTTCAAAATTTGGTCTTGGCGCAGTCATTCAATAAGGCAGACCAGTAGCCCTATGCATCAAGAACTCGCTATCCAACCTAAAATGCAATATGATCAAACTGAGATGTTCAAAGTTTCATGATTATATCTACGGTCAAGCTATTCAGATTGAAACTGATCACCAACCTCTAGTTATTACTCTAAAGAAGCCTATGCATTCAGCTCCAGTGAGATTACAAAGAATGATGCTGAAATTGCAAAAGTACAACTTTAAAATGGTCTATACAAAAGGCAGACTTCTTTATCTGGCTGACACCTTATCCAGAAATACAACAGAACAGCTTCATGCAGAGAATTTTGACTTTGACATCATGGAAGTGCATAATTTTTCTACCACGAGACTTGAGCTGAGAGATCATACAAACACTGATCCAATTTAGCTGTCAAAGCAATCTAGTATACCACCTGAAGTGCAAACTTATTTTCCTTACAGAGATGAGATGCTGATGGAAGATGGCATTATTTTCAAAGATCCTAAATTTGCTGTTTCTGCTTCTTTACAACATGAATATATTCAGATTTTGCATTGCGGTCACCCATCTTCCAAATCTATTAAAGGAAGGGCAAGAGAACTAGTATTTTGTCCTTCCCTTGTGAAAGACATTGACAAAGTACTTTCTACTTGTTCAGTATGCAATAGTACTAAACTATTTGCAAAAAGAACCATTTCAGCTAAATCAAGTTCATGAACTACCTTGGTCAAAAGGAGCCACAGATATATTTGAGTGGAACAATCAGCATTACTTATTGTTGGTAGACTCTTATTTGAACTGGTTTGAGATTGCTTTACTACCTAACCTTTGAGATTGATTTACTACCCAACCTAATGTCCACTGATATCAAGTTGAAACGTAATTTCTCAGTCCATGGTAGTCCACACAAAGTTATTTCTGAGAATGGTACTCTATTCACCTGCTAGTTGTTCCAGAAATTTGCAAAAGAATGGGACTTTGTACATGTTACTAGCAGTCCAGAACATCCACAGTTAAATGGACTAGCTGAACACGCAGTACACAGTGCAAAGCAATTACTTGAGAGGTCAAAGGGTGACAATACCAATATCTTTTTGAATTTACTTAATCTGATAAACATACCCCGTGACGACATACTTGCCTTGCCTGCTCAGACTTCAATCTAGGCAAACCAGAACAACATTGCCTAACAGTTCCAGTTTGTTGAGGCCTAAAGCTAAGAACAACAGGACAATTGGAGCTCAACTGTTCAGAAAGCATTCTTTCCAGAAGTCCAGCTATGATAAATCAAGCAGATTTCTTTGTCCATTGAAAAGAGGAGAGACAGTGATGATACAAACAATGAAAGGTTTCGACCGGATTGGTCAAGTAATAGGTGTATGTACCGAGCCAAGATCCTAAAATTTGTAGAATCTGAGGGTGTGGAGTACAAGAGAAATCGCAGACATCTTCTTCCTGTATCAGATTGATATTGCAGCACTGTTCCTGTGATAGACTCTAGATCTCAGAGCAATTCAGACAATGCGCCTACATCTTCTTCCTGTATCAGATCGATATTGCAGCGCTGTTCCTGTGATAGACTCTAGATCTCAGAGCAATTCAGACAATGCGCCTGTTGCAGAACGTGTCTGAACTCCTACTTCAATTCCTGATGATGTTCCTGATGTCCCTAAAGTTGAACATTCAGCAGAGACTGTCCCACTTGCTAGACCTGATTCTAATTTCTATGTCACACGATTTGGTCATATTTCCAGATGTAGTATGAAATACACAGCAACCTGGACATGACTGTTTATATGTATTTAGTTCTGTACAATTGCATGACAAAGAATGATTTGTATTGATTGCATGTCAATTAATGTAGTCAACACTGCTTGACTTATTTCTCAAACAGGGAGGATGTAGAACACAGTGTGTGTACTGTATCTTTAAGAAGTGTTTTAAGGTCTGCACGTGCATATAAATAGCAAGTGCTTGCTAGCTTCAGTGCCATTTTGAGTGTGCAGCCAGAGAGTGAGCATGTATGAGTGTAATAGCTAGTTTGTTTATAAGTTTATCTAAGTTAAAGTTATTAAGCCTCAATCCTGATGTGTTTGTACAAAATAAAGCTGCTTGAACAGAACCCACAAAGTCCAATCTATTGTATCCTGACTAGATGAGTGACAATAAGTATGCAAGAAGCCAAGTATCCCGAGATCCTGAGACACTCTCTTGCTGAGATTAGCTGCTTTGGCAGGAAGCTGATCACACAGTTTGCCAAGAAAGATATTTTTTTCCTGTGGAAATAAGGCATTTTGCTGCACAAATTCTATGAGGGATCTGAGAAAGAAAATCTTTGTGGAAGAGTATGAGACTTAAAGTTTAGGGTGAGACCTACTGTCTGTAATTTGCTTGTGTCAGACCCTCTTGCAAGATGCTTGTGCTAGGGCTGGTACTATGATAGCTTTCAATATGCAGTCATCTGTGAATTCGATCAGCCAAAAGCCCTTGATATTAACCTTTAACTCCAGCATGTAGATGCCAAATGAAAGTGGTCCCAGCATGGATCTCTCAGGGGCCCTGCTGGTGACTGGTCTCTTAGTGGAGGTGGTCTCTCCAATCCTGACTTTCTGGGTACAGTATGTAAGCTAGCTGGCAATCCAGTGAGTTGTGTATGGTTTATGCCCAGTTTGGTGACTTTGTCAACTATACATGAGTGGAGTATTGTACCAAATGCCTTAGCAAGGTCCAGGTAGACGGTATGCACAGATTTCTCCTCATCCTTTGCCTTAGTGGGATAATCATTGCAGTACTCCATTCTCATGCAACAGTTGAAAAGTGACGCAAAGTCGTCCTGACAGGTCATGCTTTAAGCTATTAGGAAGGCACTCTGGGATACTGCCAAGGTTCACTGAGGCTGTGTTTTTTGCCTTAGAGAGCACCGCCAGGACATGCACTCTGTTAACACTCGGGGATATACCAGTAGGTATTTCATGGGGGGACAAGGAGGGGAATGGGATGTGAAGTTTGAGCTGAATTTGTCAGCAAACAAATTCACTATATTGCACTGCTCAGTGAAGGTAGCACCACTGACCAGCAGTTTGACACACTAATGAGTGTTGCCATCGAGGTTTCAGAAATAGCTGGAGATGGCTATCCTGATCTTGTAATTAGTCTTGTCCAGACTTGATCTGTCCTGTTAGTTTTGTGCTTAATTAGAGAGCTCCTGTCATTATTTGAGATGCTCTTCCTGACCTTAGCCATGACTTTTTTCCTTTTGTTATACACCTTATTAAGGTTAAGATTCCACCAATGTGGCTTGTTTTGGGCTTACTTCTATTTAGGTACAGCAGCCTCTATACAGCCATTTACATGGTTGTACACTGTCTCTGTGAACAATTTTGCATTGGCTGTTGTGAACGCAGGGTTGGAAGGGTCACAATTTTTACACACCGTCGCTTAATAGGATGTAGTTTGCTTTGGAAAGGTTCCTATTACAGGGTTTGGTGGGCTTATAGTGTTTATTTTTATTTCAAAGGGACAACTTTGTGGTCCGGCCTCACCAGTAAGGAAGTGATGGGGGAGGGGGGCAGAGTTGTGAGTGATGTGTTTGCTTGCCTTATGGGCTTTGCCCTTGAGGCTTCAACTGGGTATAGGCTTATGTGTGATGTTTGATGTTGCTTTGAGTGCTTTAGAGACTGCTGAGGATAGGTATTTCTGTTTATAAGCTAAGGTCATCTTTGAGGTTAGGTTAGATTGTTTTTTAGTGCTTCAGTATAAGCTGGTCTATGTGTGGTGGACGTAGTATGTGTGTGTGCTCTTGACAACTCTGCATGCGAGATTTTTGCCTCCAGTGAAATTGCGTACGTGTATCTTTCGCATACTATGTTAGTTTCTTTAAGGATTAAATGATTGTGAACACAAAACGACTGCTACATTGTCTCACGATGCCCATATCTACCAAGTTGGCTATGGAAAGATTTGGAGATTGCATATCCATGCTGTCATGACCAGCATTTGGATAGGCTAATGTAGAGTGTGGACTATGTTATACATAGGACTCTGGGTGGTCTCTGGGTTTTAGCACTAGATTAGGTTAAATTGTGCTAAGATTTGACAGTAGTGCTGTTTAAATGTGCAAACTAGCTGCTCTAAGCTTGTCTCTGCACAATTACTTTGTTTTTACCATACTAAGTTACAGGTTTCAGTTCTAAGGACAGTTTTATAGATACACTGAGTGTTTGTGTCTGTATAAGGGGACTGCTAATTTTTTGATGTAAAAAAACAAAAAAGATTGATTGTGAATGCAATGCTACAACTAAACAAACTACCTTGACAAGGCAATTTCAAACATTAGTGACCTTTACAATGATTTAAATTTATTTATTTATTTAATGACATTTGATTACCAGGAAAGTCTGACTGGGTAAAAGTCCATTTTCAGCAGAGAACCAGGGAAAAAGCTCCAAATTATTACAAAACATTTTAAGAACAAAAATTTTACAATCTTCAAAAATAAAACAAAAACATCTGCAGTTTAAATAAACATTGACATAATATACAACCTTTAAGAATTGATACAAGGTATATGACAATCATTTCATATTTAGAGAAATTATAGACAGCTTGTAGAGAAATTAAAGGTAAGTTAGTTTAATACAAATAGGAACTACGATATGAAGTGAGGAAAAAGCAAACTTTTGGTAGAGAGAGAGAAAGTCGGGAAAGAGAATACGATAGCAGTAAGGATGTAAGTGAAGAGGGGAGAGTAAGGAGGTATAAGGAATGAAAAAGTACTTCTTCACATTTAGGGACATAGTTTAGCCTGGTTTTAAGCAGGAAAAGAGCCAGATTTTAGCTAGGAAGCCTTACAGTGGTTTTGAAAGCTGGGAGGGAGGGTATAGACCTGATGGATACACAGGTAAGGAGTTCCAGGCCGTAGCAACCTTGTACGAGTACAGACAATGCCCAGCAGATTTGTTAGGTTTGTAGACAAACAGGAGTTTTTGGTCACTGGATTACAATGACCAGCTGGCACAATAGTTGTGTAGAATTTTTTTTAGTGCTGGACAGGCAGATGGATGCTGGATAATTTTATAGGTGGTAAGAAGCTGTGTATTATGTTAGGTGATGTTGCAGTTCCAACCAATTAAGGCTTTTCAGTGCAATACAGTTATGGGTTCTGAATAGGGTACGTGCTGCAAATATAGCAACTTTGTAATAGGATGGTTCAAGTTTTAGTTTTTGTAAAGCCTGGAGGTTAGTAAAGATGGGAGTGCCATATGTGTGGGGAGGAGATCAGTACTGGCAAGTGTAGCTTTAGTTGCAACGGTGAGAAGTTTTTGGCTCTGTAAAGCATCCCTAGATTCTGATGAGTTTTTCTTATGCAATTTTGTACACACAAATAGAATGTAGGATTATCATTGCACTATCACCCGTAATAGTTTGCTATAAGAAGTGACTTCAATGGTTGTATCATCCAGAGAGAAGACTATAAATGTTGTTTTTCAACAAGAGAGGGATTTGGGGAAAAAAGCCGTAGTTTGGTCTTTTTGGGGTTGGGCATGCGTTTTGAATTATGAAGCCATGTTTCAGTGGCTGTTAAAGGTTCCTGAGTAATTATGTGGATGTGTACCATGTTGTTAAATGTGGAAATCAGAGCAGAATCATCTGCGTACTGTATTAGGGTGGCCTGCTGTGCAGAAGTGTAGAGGGTGTTGGTGAAAATGCTAAAAAAGGGTGGGGGGAAGGGATAGAGCCTTGAGGTATACTGGTGGTGACTGGGAGGTAAGAAGAGTGTGGAGTGCCACTTGGACTGATACCAATTGGACAGGTAGCTTTTGTACCACAGAAGTGCAGGCTGACAGAGACCTAGCCAGGGCATTTGAAGTAGAAATTTGCTGTGACAAACTGTGTCGAAGGCTTTAGACAAGTTTAAAAATAATGAAGAGACTAATTTGCTACTATTTCTAGTTTTATTTGACAGCATCTATATAGACTAAAAGGGCAGTGTTAGTATTATTGGAAGGACGGAAGCCATGTTGTGTAAGGAGTAGGAGTTATTCCTGCAGAAGATAGTCTAACAATTGCTTTTGAACACATTTTTCGAGTATTTTGGTGAGGGGAGATAAAATTGTTATATATCTAAATTTATTAATTTCTGTTGAATTTCCTCCTTTCTGTAGAGGGATAATGTGTTACCTTTTCCAGAGACAGGCAAAGTGGAATTCCCAGACTGACCTATTTATAAGAATTGAGACAGGAGAGGCAATGCTATCGGCTGCTATTCTTAGGTACTCGCTTGGAAGGTCATCAGCTGAAGAAGAGCAGGGTTTAAGTTTAAGAGTAGTTTTACATAGTACGTGGGCACAGGTTTGAAGGTGAAAGTGGATTTGGTGATATGTGACTCTTGGGCAAGGATTGGATTAGATGTTGAGGAATCCTTGAACCAAGAGTTAACTATACTGTAGTTTCAAGTGGTAAGTTAATCAGGAGAGGAGTTTGGGATGAATATTTGGCTGGGATTTAAGATTTCTTTAATGGATGCCCAACATTTTTTAGGGTTGTGTTTAGTAATATGAACGTTGTTATAGCATAGTTTTTTGACTTCATTTGTTTTTTGTACGACTGTGAAGCATTCTGAAGTTCTCAAGATACTGAGGTGCTTTATATTTTTGCCATTCTTTCCATGCTTTTTCTCTATCCTGCATTAGCATTCTACTTTTTTGGATAGCTAAACTGTATTTGTTTTCAGTATCTTCCTTCTAAGAGGTGCAAAGGTATTTAGCATATTTACAAAAGTTGGATTGAACTCAATTACAGCATCGTCTTAGGGGAAGATTTTAGGAAGCTCCAGTTAATAGAGTAGTAATTAACATTTCTGGGTTAAACTTGGAAAGGTTAAGTGTTATTATATAAATATGCTGTTAAACTGGATGTGTGAGCTGCCTAGTCATAAAGACTAGGAGTTCACAGAGAGTCTGACATTGTACCATTGGTGGAGTATTTGCTAGGGTCTGATACTAGGATTCAGTGTAATAGAGAATTTGATGTCTTACTATGTGTGGGGCTATTAATTAGTAATGTGAAACCATACAAGTTCATGCTAAATGTAGGGGAGTTAAGAGTTTATGTCCAACCAATTGACGTTCGCATCACCTATTAATATTTTTTCTTCTGGAAATGCTATGGATATTCACTGTAAAATATCTTCCAGTATAGCTGTACTGTCAAAAGGAGGGATATAAAGGACAATAACACTTATTTGTTATTAACTGTTTATTTTGAGGAAAGCAATAATAAAGTTCAGCAGTTTTCTTATACTTCTAACATTTACAGCAGCAAAAATTGCATCACAAGGGTTGTGGACTGGCTGTTGTTGGGTTACAAAAGCATGCGGGACAGAATTATCTTTATGTTCATTGTGACAGGTGGGGCCTAATGTATATCATAGAAGGATTTTAGATTATTGGGGAATTATGCATACTTGTTTTTGGAGAGGATTCTTGCACTTAATTTTGTTTTGTTTTGTTTTGAGTCAAAATGCAATTAATCAGTCTACATTTGTAATAAAGGTGAGTGGCAATATTAAACAGGTTTGATGCAAGGTGTGGACAGTGTAATGAAGAACTGTGGATAGGTGGTTGGGGCAAATTTGGAGAGATGATACGAGATGTTACTGAGACATGCTAGGATGAAAGATGACACGGAAGAGAAGAGTAGCATAATTAAGTACAGGAATGTGCATTTCTGAGATGTCAGGTGGTGGTGAAGTAGCAATGAAGAAGAAAACAAGAACTTGCAAGACAGTAGCAGACTCAGTGATGGTGGATTCTGAAAGATGGAAGAGGATAGGAAAGGAGAGAAGTTTTTTCTATAAAAGAAGAGAGGTAGGTTGTCCTGGTATCTTCTCTGGAATGTAAGAAAGAGATGGGTATTAAAGGTTAGAGTATAGTTGTTGTATCTTTCGTCTTCTCCCGGTTAGGGGTCAACACAGCGGAACTC